>NC_059209.1:43350216-43415216 GCF_020615455.1 Coregonus clupeaformis | reverse complement strand
TACAGCTATGTGGAGAATACAGCTAAATAGAGAATACAGCTATGTGGAGAATACAGCTATATAGAGAATACAGCTAAATAGAGAATACAGCTATGTGGAGAATACAGCTATGTGCAGAATACAGCTATATAGAGAATACAGCTATGTGGAGAATACAGCTAAATAGAGAATACAGCTATGTGGAGAATACAGCTATGTGGAGAATACAGCTATATAGAGAATACAGCTATGTGGAGAATACAGCTAAATGGAGAATAAAGCTATGTGGAGAATACAGCTATATAGAGAATACAGCTATGTGGAGAATACAGCTAAATAGAGAATACAGCTTTGTTGAGAATAAAGCTATGTGGAGAATACAGCTATATAGAGAATACAGCTATGTGGAGAATACAGCTATATGGAGAATACAGCTATATAGAGAATACAGCTATATGGAGAATACAGCTATATAGAGAATACAGCTATGTGGAGAATACAGCTATGTGGAGAATACAGCTATATAGAGAATACAGCTATATAGAAAATACAGCTATATAGAGAATACAGCTATGTGGAGAATACAGCTATATAGAGAATACAGCTATATAGAGAATACATCTATATAGAGAATACAGCTATATGGAGAATACAGCTATATAAAGAATACAGCTATGTGGAGAATACAGCTATATATAGAATACAGCTATATAGAGAATACAGCTATGTGGAGAATTAGTCTGATGGTAATAGAAGCTGTTCAACAGTCTGATGGTCTGGTAATAGAAGCTGTTTCTCAGTGTCTTGGTCCCAGCTCTTATGCACCTGTACTGTCTCTGTCTGGTAGATGGATGCAGAGTGAACTGACCTTGGCTCGGGTGGCTGAGGTCCTTAATGATCTTCTTGTTCTTCCTTTCACACTGAGTGGTGTAAATGTCCTGGAAGGCAAGCAGCCCCACATAAAAAAATACTGTAGCATACTATTTTATTGTTTTTATAATATAATATAATATGCCATTAAGCAGACGCTTTTATCCAAAGCGACTTACAGTCATGCGTGCATACATTTTTGTGTATGGGTGGTCCCGGGGATCGAACCCACTACCCTGGCGCTACAAGCGCCGTGCTCTACCAGCTGAGCTACAGAGGACCACGTAGAACCTAACCTGTATGGAACCAAATATGGTCTATACATGGCATGTAGGTTTCTCACTTATGGGGGGCACAAATCGCTGGGCAACACGGACATTCAACTCCCTCCAAAGATTTTCTATGGGGTTGAGATCTGGAGACTGGCTAGGCCACTCCAGGACCATGAAATGCTTCTTACGAAGCCACTCCTTCGTTGCCCGGGCGGTGTGTTTGGGATCATTGTCATGCTGAAAGACCCAGCCACGTTTCATCTTCAATGCCCTTGCTGATGGAAGGAGGTTTTCACTCAAAATCTCACGATACATGGCCCCATTCATTCTTTCCTTTACACGGATCAGTCGTCCTGGTCCCTTTGCAGAAAAACAGCCCCAAAGCATGATGTTTCCACCCCCATGCTTCACAGTAGGTATGGTGTTCTTTGGATGCAACTCAGCATTCTTTGTCCTCCAAACACGACGAGTTGAGTTTTTACCAAAAAGTTCTATTTTGGTTTCATCTGACCATATGACATTCTCCCAATCCTCTTCCGGATCATCCAAATGCACTCTAGCAAACTTCAGATGGGCCTGGACATGTACTGGCTTAAGCAGGGGGACACGTCTGGCACTGCAGGATTTGAGTCCCTGGCGGCGTAGTGTGTTACTGATGGTAGGCTTTGTTACTTTGGTCCCAGCTCTCTGCAGGTCATTCACTAGGTCCCCCTGTGTGGTTCTGGGATTTTTGCTCACCGTTCTTGTGATCATTTTGACCCCACGGGGTGAGATCTTGCGTGGAGCCCCAGATCGAGGGAGATTATCAGTGGTCTTGTATGTCTTCCATTTCCTAATAATTGCTCCCACAGTTGATTTCTTCAAACCAAGCTGCTTACCTATTGCAGATTCAGTCTTCCCAGCCTGGTGGAGGTCTACAATTTTGTTTCTGGTGTCCTTTGACAGCTCTTTGGTCTTGGCCATAGTGGAGTTTGGAGTGTGACTGTTTGAGGTTGTGGACAGGTGTCTTTTATACTGATAACAAGTTCAAACAGGTGCCATTAATGCAGGTAATGAGTGGAGGACAGAGGAGCCTCTTAAAGAAGAAGTTACAGGTCTGTGAGAGCCAGAAATCTTGCTTGTTTGTAGGTGAATACTTATTTTCCACCATAATTTGCAAATAAATTCATAAAAAATCCTACAATGTGATTTTCTGGATTTTTTTTCTTCTCAATTTGTCTGTCATAGTTGACGTGTACCTATGATGAAAATTACAGGCCTCTCTCATCTTTTTAAGTGGGAGAACTTGCACAATTGGTGGCTGACTAAATACTTTTTTCCCCCACTTTAATTCCAAAAAACATTTCCACTACATTTCAGCCCTGCCACAAAAGGACCAGCTGACATCATGTCAGTGATTCTCTTGTTAACACAGGTGAGAGTGTTGACGAGGACAAGGCTGGAGATCACTCTGTCATGCTGATTGAGTTAGAATAACAGACTGGAAGCTTTAAAAGGAGGGTGGTGCTTTAATCATTGTTCTTCCTCTGTTAACCATGGTTACCTGCAAGGAAACACGTGCCGTCATCATTGCTTTGCACAAAAAGGGCTTCACAGGCAAGGATATTGCTGCTAGTAAGATTGCACCTAAATCAACCATTTATCGGATCATCAAGATCTTCAAGGAGAGAGGTTCAATTGTTGTGAAGAAGGCATCAGGGCGCCCAAGAAAGTCCAGCAAGCGCCAGGACCGTCTCATAAAGTTGATTCAGCTGCGGGATCGGGGCACCACCAGTGCAGAGCTTGCTCAGGAATGGCAGCAGGCAGGTGTGAGTGCATCTGCACGCACAGTGAGGCGAAGACTTTTGGAGGATGGCCTGGTGTCAAGAAGGGCAGCAAAGAAGCCACTTCTCTCCAGGTAAAACATCAGGGACAGACTGATATTCTGCAAAAGGTACAGGGATTGGACTGCTGAGGACTGGGGTAAAGTCATTTTCTCTGATGAATCCCCTTTACGATTGTTTCGGGAATCCGGAAAACACCTTGTCCGGAGAAGACAAGGTGAGCGCTGCCATCAGTCCTGTGTCATGCCAACAGTAAAGCATCCTGAGACCATTCATGTGTGGGGTTGCTTCTCAGCCAAGGGAGTGGTCTCACTCACAATTTTGCCTAAGAACACAGCCATGAATAAAGAATGGTACCAACACATGCTCCGAGAGCAACTTCTCCCAACCATCCAAGAACAGTTTGGTGACGACCAATTCCCTTTCCAGCATGATGGAGCACCTTGCCATAAGGCAAAAGTGATAACTAAGTGGCTCGGGGAACAAAACATCAAAATGTTGGGTCCATGGCCAGGAAACTCCCCAGACCTTAATCCCATTGAGAACTTGTGGTCAATCCTCAAGAGGCGGGTGGACAAACAAAAACCCACAAATTCTGACAAACTCCAAGCATTGATTATGCAAGAATGGGCTGCCATCAGTCAGGATGTGGCCCAGAAGTTAATTGACAGCATGCCAGGGCGGATTGCAGAGGTCTTGAAAAAGACGGGTCAACACTGCAAATATTGACTCTTTGCATAAACTTAATGTAATTGCCAATAAAAGCCTTTGACACTTATGAAATGCTTGTAATTATACTTCAGTATACCATAGTAACATTTGACAAAAATATCTAAAAACACTGAAGCAGCGAACTTTGTGAAGACCAATACTTGTGTCATTCTCAAAACTTTTGACCACGACTGTAGTATTTCCTATAGTTAAAAAAGTGTAGTGTTTTTGCGGACATTACTGTAGTATTTACTACAGTGTTTTTTTATGTGGATAATACTGTAGAATTTACTGTAGTATACTACAACATTATATACTACACATGATCAAGGGATACTACAGTGTGTGGTATAGTGTTCTACAGTAGACTACAGTTTACAATAGAATTCTATAGTAAACTGTAGTATTTTTTCATGTGGGGCGTGCCCCCCGGTGGTGCGTTGGGCTGACCGCACCACCCTCCATGCGGTTGAGAGCAGTGCAGTTGCTGTACCAGGCGGTGATGCAGCCCGACAGAATGCTCTCAGTGGTGCATCTGTGGAAGTTCGTAAGGGGGGGCCATGCCACATTTCTTCAGCCGCCGAGGTTGAATAGGCTCCTTTTTCACCGCACTGTCGGTGTGAAGGGACCATTTCGGGTCCTCTGTGTGATGGACACGCCAAGGAACTTGAAGCTTTTGACCTGCTCCACTGCAGCCCGTAGATGAGGATGGTAGTCCATGATCAGCTCCTTTGTTTTGTTGATGTTGAGGGACAGGTTATTTTACCTGGCACCACTCCGCCAGGGCCCTCACCTCCTCTCTCTCCTGGCACCACTCCGCCAGGGCCTTCACCTCCTCTCTTTCCTGGCACCACTCCGCCAGGGCCTTCACCTCCTCTCTTTCCTGGCACCACTCTGCCAGGGCCTTCACCTCCTCTCTTTCCTGGCACCACTCCGCCAGGGCCTTCACCTCCTCTCTATCCTGGCACCACTCTGCCAAGGCCTTCACCTCCTCTCTTTCCTGGCACCACTCCGCCAAGGCCTTCACCTCCTCTCTATCCTGGCACCACTCCGCCAGGGCCTTCACCTCCTCTCTATCCTGGCACCACTCCGCCAGGGCCTTCACCTCCTCTCTTTCCTGGCACCACTCCGCCAGGGCCTTCACCTCCTCTCTATCCTGGCACCACTCCGCCAGGGCCTTCACCTCCTCTCTTTCCTGGCACCACTCCGCCAGGGCCTTCACCTCCTCTCTTTCCTGGCACCACTCCGCCAGGGCCTTCACCCTCCTCTCTTTCCTGGCACCACTCCGCCAGGGCCTTCACCTCCTCTCTATCCTGGCACCACTCCGCCAAGGCCTTCACCTCCTCTCTATCCTGGCACCACTCCGCCAGGGCCTTCACCTCCTCTCTATCCTGGCACCACTCCGCCAGGGCCCTCACCTCCTCTCTTTCCTGGCACCACTCCGCCAGGGCCTTCACCTCCTCTCTTTCCTGGCACCACTCCGCCAGGGCCTTCACCTCCTCTCTTTCCTGGCACCACTCCGCCAGGGCCCTCACCTCCTCTCTTTCCTGGCACCACTCTGCCAAGGCGATAGTCATTTAGTTCAGTTACCTTCGCTTTCTTGGGTACAGGAACAATGGTGGACATCTTGAAGCACGTGGGAACAGCAGACTGGGATAGGGAGAGATTGAATATGTCCGTAAACACTCCAGCCAGCTGGTCTGCACATGCTCTGAGGACACAGTCTAGGACAGAGAAGTCATTCTTCAACCTTGTGTCCCTTTTCTCTATTAGAAAGGAATGGAACGAATGGTTGGATTGTTGATACTATTCAAGACAGAATGGAAATACTATGTTGAACATAATTCACTTGATGGTTACTGTGTCGAATATGATTCACTTGAGGGTTACTATGTTGAACATGATTCACTTGATGGTTACTATGTCGAATATGATTCACTTGAGGGTTACTATGTTGAGCATGATTCACTTGATGGTTACTATGTTGAACATGATTCACTTGATCAAATCAAATCAAATCAAATCAAATCAAATTTTATTGGTCACATGCGCCGAATACAACAGGTGCAGACATTACAGTGAAATGCTTACTTACAGCCCTTAACCAACAGTGCATTTATTTTAAACAAAAAAAGTAAGAATAAAACAACAACAAAAAAGTGTTGAGAAAAAAAGAGCAGAAGTAAAATAAAGTGACAGTAGGGAGGCTATATATACAGGGGGGTACCGTTGCAGAGTCAATGTGCGGGGGCACCGGCTAGTTGAGGTAGTTGAGGTAATATGTACATGATGGTTACTATGTTGAACATGATTCACTTGATGGTTACTATGTTGAACATGATTCACTTGATGGTTACTATGTCGAACATGATTCACTTGATGGTTACTATGTCGAATATGATTCACTTGATGGTTACTATGTCGAACATGATTCACTTGATGGTTACTATGTTGAACATGATTCACTTGATGGTTACTATGGTAAGAGTGCTCAATTGATACAAGGTTACAGGTCATGTTCTGAGTTCTCATTGTGTAAGACATTGATTTGTTACTGTGTATTATTGACAGGGTATTCTAGTAATGAATACTTGTCAATTCTGCAGTATAGCACACAGGTAATGATGAATGGTCCTACTAGCCTAACACCATTTATTCAAATCAAATCAAATTGCATTGGTCACATACACATGTTTAGCAGATGTTATTGTGGGTGTAGCGAAATGCTTGTGTTCCTAGCTCCAACAGTGCAGTAATATCTAACAACACAACAAAACACACAAATCTAAAAGTAAAAGAATGGAATTAAGCCATATATAAATATTAGGACGAGCAATGTCGGAGTGGCATTGACTAAATACAGTAGAATAGAATACAGTATATACAAATGAGATGAGTAAAGCAGTATGTAAACATTATTAAAGTGACTAGTGTTCCATTATTAAAGTGGCCAGTGATTCCATGTCTATGAATATAGGGCAGCAGCCTCTAAGGTGCAGGGTTGAGTAACCGGGTGGAGGCCGGCTAGTGACAGTGACTAAGTTCAGGGCAGGGTACCGGGTGGTAGCCGGCTAGTGACAGTGACTAAGTTCAGGGCAGGGTACTGGGTGGTAGCCGGCTAGTGACAGTGACTAAGTTCAGGGCAGGGTACTGGGTGGATGCCGGCTAGTGACAGTGACTAAGTTCAGGGCAGGGTACTGGGTGGTAGCCGGCTAGTGACAGTGACTAAGTTCAGGGCAGGGTACTGGGTGGAGGCCGGCTAGTGACAGTGACTAAGTTCAGGGCAGGGTACTGGGTGGAGGCCGGCTAGTGACAGTGACTAAGTTCAGGGCAGGGTACTGGGTGGAGGCCGGCTAGTGACAGTGACTAAGTTCAGGGCAGGGTACTGGGCGGAGGCCGGCTAGTGATGGCTATTTAACAGTCTGATGGCCTTGAGATAGAAGCTGCTTGCAAATATTAATATTAAAGGTACACTTTGTAGTGTTGTACTTTTGGCGCAATGTCGACAGCGCTGGCAGTGAGAGTAATCCCTGTACTTATTTATCTCGTGCACCAGGGCTGTCTGACAGTGTCCATACTCTACCAGCTAGACTGACAGGGCTGTCTGACAGAGTGTCCATACTCTACCAGCTGGACTGACAGGGCTGTCTGACAGTGTCCATACTCTACCAGCTGGACTGACAGGGCTGTCTGACAGAGTGTCCATACTCTACCAGCTGGACTGACAGGGCTGTCTGACAGAGTGTCCATACTCTACCAGCTAGACTGACAGGGCTGTCTGACAGAGTGTCCATACTCTACCAGCTAGACTGACAGGGCTGTCTGACAGAGTGTCCATACTCTACCAGCTAGACTGACAGGGCTGTCTGACAGAGTGTCCATACTCTATGACGGTGTGTCCATACTCTACCAGCTAGACTGACAGGGCTGTCTGACAGAGTGTCCATACTCTACCAGCTAGACTGACAGGGCTGTCTGACAGTGTCCATACTCTACCAGCTAGACTGACAGGGCTGTCTGACAGAGTGTCCATACTCTACCAGCTAGACTGACAGGGCTGTCTGACAGAGTGTCCATACTCTATGACGGAGTGTCCATACTCTACCAGCTAGACTGACAGGGCTGTCTGACAGAGTGTCCATACTCTATGACGGAGTGTCCATACTCTACCAGCTAGACTGACAGGGCTGTCTGACAGAGTGTCCATACTCTACCAGCTAGACTGACAGGGCTGTCTGACAGAGTGTCCATACTCTACCAGCTAGACTGACAGGGCTGTCTGACAGAGTGTCCATACTCTACCAGCTGGACTGACAGGGCTGTCTGACAGAGTGTCCATACTCTACCAGCTAGACTGACAGGGCTGTCTGACAGAGTGTCCATACTCTACCAGCTAGACTGACAGGGCTGTCTGACAGAGTGTCCATACTCTACCAGCTGGACTGACAGGGCTGTCTGACAGAGTGTCCATACTCTACCAGCTAGACTGACAGGGCTGTCTGACAGAGTGTCCATACTCTACCAGCTGGACTGACAGGGCTGTCTGACAGAGTGTCCATACTCTACCAGCTAGACTGACAGGGCTGTCTGACAGAGTGTCCATACTCTACCAGCTGGACTGACAGGGCTGTCTGACAGAGTGTCCATACTCTACCAGCTAGACTGACAGGGCTGTCTGACAGAGTGTCCATACTCTATGACGGAGTGTCCATACTCTACCAGCTAGACTGACAGGGCTGTCTGACAGAGTGTCCATACTCTATGACGGAGTGTCCATACTCTACCAGCTAGACTGACAGGGCTGTCTGACAGAGTGTCCATACTCTATGACGGAGTGTCCATACTCTACCAGCTAGACTGACAGGGCTGTCTGACAGAGTGTCCATACTCTACCAGCTAGACTGACAGGGCTGTCTGACAGAGTGTCCATACTCTACCAGCTAGACTGACAGGGCTGTCTGACAGAGTGTCCATACTCTACCAGCTAGACTGACAGGGCTGTCTGACAGAGTGTCCATACTCTACCAGCTAGACTGACAGGGCTGTCTGACAGTGTCCATACTCTACCAGCAGGACTGACAGGGCTGTCTGACAGAGTGTCCATACTCTACCAGCTAGACTGACAGGGCTGTCTGACAGAGTGTCCATACTCTACCAGCTAGACTGACAGGGCTGTCTGACAGTGTCCATACTCTACTAGCTAGACTGACAGGGCTGTCTGACAGAGTGTCCATACTCTACCAGCTAGACTGACAGGGCTGTCTGACAGAGTGTCCATACTCTACCAGCTAGACTGACAGGGCTGTCTGACAGAGTGTCCATACTCTACCAGCTGGACTGACAGGGCTGTCTGACAGAGTGTCCATACTCTACCAGCTAGACTGACAGGGCTGTCTGACAGAGTGTCCATACTCTACCAGCTAGACTGACAGGGCTGTCTGACAGAGTGTCCATACTCTACCAGCTAGACTGACAGGGCTGTCTGACAGAGTGTCCATACTCTACCAGCTAGACTGACAGGGCTGTCTGACAGAGTGTCCATACTCTACCAGCTAGACTGACAGGGCTGTCTGACAGAGTGTCCATACTCTACCAGCTAGACTGACAGGGCTGTCTGACAGAGTGTCCATACTCTATGACAGAGTGTCCATACTCTACCAGCTACACTGACAGGGCTGTCTGACAGAGTGTCCATACTCTACCAGCTAGACTGACAGGGCTGTCTGACAGAGTGTCCATACTCTACCAGCTGGACTGACAGGGCTGTCTGACAGAGTGTCCATACGACTCTGTATTTCTACAGTACAATTTCATCTAGACATGCTGTATCTGTGTTCATACTTTCTCAACAACTTGAATATGTTTGTCTGTGGACTTGTATAGTCATGTAAACATTAGCGCTAGCAACAAGCTCCTCACATTCGCTGCAGTACACAGATACTGTAACATGACATAGGAAAATGCTTCGTTCAATATTGGAAATTGACAACATCTCATGCACATTAGCTAGTAAACCAAAGATAGTTTATAGCTTTGGTCAAAAACGACTTTCAGTTGCAGCAGCCTGGGCTGTCCAATTGCCTCTCAGCTGTTTCTGTAGTTGGTGAAAAAGTACATTTTGACATTACATTTACATTTACGTCATTTAGCAGTTGGTGCATTCACCTTATAGCCAGTGGGATAACCACTTTACAATATGTTATTCATTTTTATTTTTTATTTTTTGGGGGTGGGGTAAGGGGGACACAGATGTTGGCTAAACTAAAGAACAAATGTCAACCTGCATATGAAACATGAAATAAATATATCAATATATTACATGTGAACCCAAGCTTGTTCATACTTTAGCAATGAAAACTATTTTGCAAATTACAAGTGGTCAATTCATTATTGTATAAAGAAGACGAGCACATTCATGGTTTAGTTTTTATTCAAATAAAAAGCTTGCTATACGCTCAGTGCTCTGTTGATATTTCACAGAAATGCACTTGTTTTTGTGAGAAATCTTCAGAAAATAATCGGAATTTCGCACTATAGTGAAAAGGCTATGCTAAAATATGAAAATACTACATCATGTATTAAAAATATAGTTTTATGTCCTCCGGATTGGAGAAGAAAGATGAGTTCAACGGGAACGTGAGCCTGTCACCCAGCCTAGCTGACACCGTGCTGTGCAATGTTCCTGATTGTTGACCCCTTTGTTCTCTGGCCTCAAGTCAAAGACTCCAGTCACCCTAGTCATAGACTGTTCTCTCTGCTACCGCACGGCAAGCGGTACCGGAGCGCCAAGTCTAGGTCCAAAAGGCTTCTTAACAGCTTCTACCCCCAAGCCATAAGACTCCTGAACAGCTAATCATGGCTACCCAGACTATTTGCACTGCCCCCCCACCCCATCTTTTACACTGCTGCTACACTCTGTTTATGATTTATGCAAAGTCACTTTAACTCTGCCCACATGTACATATTACCTCAATTACCTCGACTAACCGGTGTCCCTGCACATTGTACCGGTACCCCCCTGTATATAGCCTCCCTACTGTTATTTTATTTTACTGCTGCTCTTTAATTATTTGCTATTTTTACTTTTTTACTTTTTTACTTATCGATTGTTTACTTAACACTTTTTTTTTTCTTCGTAAAACTGCATTGTTGGTTAAGGGCTTGTCAGTAAGCATTTCACTGTAAGGTCTACACCTGTTGTATTCGGCGCATGTGGCAAATAAAATTACATTAGATTTAATTTTATTTTCTCCTTATAGCCTCGTTATTGTTATTTTATTATATTATATATATATATATATTATATTTCCTTTATTTAAAAAATTTTGCTAATCTTTTCTTACTTTTTAACTCTGCATTGTTGGGAAAGGGCTTGTAAGTAAGCATTTCACTGTAAATTGTACACCTGTTGTATTTGGCAAATGTGACAAATAAAAATGTTATTTGTTTGATTGATTTGACTAGCTAGATATAAGGTTTGATTTATAGATGGGTTAGCTGACAACGTCACGAAAACAATGTTCACACGTGTTGTGATTCTAGATGGCCAGATTGCTAGCAAGAATGACAAGAAACTAACATGGGGAATCTTAAGTGACTCGTTTCAGCTTGTTTCATCTTGTTATTGATATTCTGTCTTGTTTTGAGATGTTTTTACTGATTTCATGTTAATGCTAATATGGCTAACATGTGATAGCTAGCTAACCAATAACTGTAAAGATGTATTATAGTGCTCATTGTGCAAATGTTTTTATGTTTTCAATAAACATTGGCCACGAAATATATCTTACATGTTGTCAACAGTCTAAGCCAACCCGTCTGTTTTGCCCCAGGGTTGTGCACACGTCGCTTCTGTTGCTAAACAACCAACCCGTCTATAGCAGAGAGGAATCGTAAAGAAATGTTGCTAAGCTAACATTAGTTTTGACGTTTGAGTGCGCCCAATGTTACGGTCCATCAGTTCCCCAAGTAGCTATACACTCCATCCGTTCACCCTGTTCTTTCCACAACCTTCATCCAACTCCGTTTTGGAAACCAAACTTGTTTTTTTAGCAGATAATTGCTGTCTGTCTGCTGTTGACAGCATAGTTGGTGAAACTGTTTTTTGTAGCTAATGTCGTCCATGCTTGTTGTGGCTGTGACTGTCTGGGGTCCTGATGTCGTCCATGCTTGTTGTGGCTGTGACTGTCTGGGGTCCTGATGTCGTCCATGCTTGTTGTGGCTGTGACTGTCTGGGGTCCTGATGTCGTCCATGCTTGTTGTGGCTGTGACTGTCTGGGGTCCTGATGTCGTCCATGCTTGTTGTGGCTGTGACTGTCTGGGGTCCTGATGTCGTCCATGCTTGTTGTGGCTTTGACTGTCTGGGGTCCTGATGTCGTCCATGCTTGTTGTGGCTGTGACTGTCTGGGGTCCTGATGTTGTCCATGCTTGTTGTGGCTGTGACTGTCTGGGGTCCTGATGTTGTCCATGCTTGTTGTGGCTTTGACTGTCTGGGGTCCTGATGTCGTCCATGCTTGTTGTGGCTGTGACTGTCTGGGGTCCTGATGTCGTCCATGCTTGTTGTGGCTGTGACTGTCTGGGGTCCTGATGTCGTCCATGCTTGTTGTGGCTTTGACTGTCTGGGGTCCTGATGTCGTCCATGCTTGTTGTGGCTGTGACTGTCTGGGGTCCTGATGTTGTCCATGCTTGTTGTGGCTGTGACTGTCTGGGGTCCTGATGTTGTCCATGCTTGTTGTGGCTTTGACTGTCTGGGGTCCTGATGTCGTCCATGCTTGTTGTGGCTGTGACTGTCTGGGGTCCTGATGTCGTCCCATGCTTGTTGTGGCTGTGACTGTCTGGGGTCCTGATGTCGTCCATGCTTGTTGTGGCTGTGACTGTCTGGGGTCCTGATGTCGTCCATGCTTGTTGTGGCTGTGACTGTCTGGGGTCCTGATGTCGTCCATGCTTGTTGTGGCTGTGACTGTCTGGGGTCCTGATGTTGTCCATGCTTGTTGTGGCTGTGACTGTCTGGGGTCCTGATGTCGTCCATGCTTGTTGTGGCTGTGACTGTCTGGGGTCCTGATGTCGTCCATGCTTGTTGTGGCTTTGACTGTCTGGGGTCCTGATGTCGTCCATGCTTGTTGTGGCTGTGACTGTCTGGGGTCCTGATGTTGTCCATGCTTGTTGTGGCTGTGACTGTCTGGGGTCCTGATGTTGTCCATGCTTGTTGTGGCTTTGACTGTCTGGGGTCCTGATGTCGTCCCATGCTTGTTGTGGCTGTGACTGTCTGGGGTCCTGATGTCGTCCATGCTTGTTGTGGCTGTGACTGTCTGGGGTCCTGATGTCGTCCATGCTTGTTGTGGCTGTGACTGTCTGGGGTCCTGATGTCGTCCATGCTTGTTGTGGCTGTGACTGTCTGGGGTCCTGATGTCGTCCATGCTTGTTGTGGCTGTGACTGTCTGGGGTCCTGATGTCGTCCATGCTTGTTGTGGCTGTGACTGTCTGGGGTCCTGATGTCGTCCATGCTTGTTGTGGCTGTGACTGTCTGGGGTCCTGATGTCGTCCATGCTTGTTGTGGCTGTGACTGTCTGGGGTCCTGATGTCGTCCATGCTTGTTGTGGCTGTGACTGTCTGGGGTCCTGATGTCGTCCATGCTTGTTGTGGCTGTGACTGTCTGGGGTCCTGATGTCGTCCATGCTTGTTGTGGCTGTGACTGTCTGGGGTCCTGATGTCGTCCATGCTTGTTGTGGCTGTGACTGTCTGGGGTCCTGATGTCGTCCATGCTTGTTGTGGCTGTGACTGTCTGGGGTCCTGATGTCGTCCATGCTTGTTGTGGCTGTGACTGTCTGGGGTCCTGATGTCGTCCATGCTTGTTGTGGCTGTGACTGTCTGGGGTCCTGATGTCGTCCATGCTTGTTGTGGCTGTGACTGTCTGGGGTCCTGATGTCGTCCATGCTTGTTGTGGCTGTGACTGTCTGGGGTCCTGATGTCGTCCATGCTTGTTGTGGCTTTGACTGTCTGGGGTCCTGATGTCGTCCATGCTTGTTGTGGCTGTGACTGTCTGGGGTCCTGATGTCGTCCATGCTTGTTGTGGCTGTGACTGTCTGGGGTCCTGATGTCGTCCATGCTTGTTGTGGCTGTGACTGTCTGGGGTCCTGATGTCGTCCATGCTTGTTGTGGCTGTGACTGTCTGGGGTCCTGGGAGAAGCACGTGTCCACGCCTCTTACGTAACAGGCCACGTTTGCCAGATCGTACTAGACCACTGTTCTTCCAGCAGCTGCCAGAAAGGCAACACTGGGGTCTAAAGTTATCATGTCATCTTCAAAGCATTTTATTCTCTGATCCATTTAGAGCTATTGTTCCAAACCTTTCATGTCATTGTCACAGAACCAATTTACTGCCCTAGCTCTAATGCATTTTGGTCTCCTGTTCTTCCCATAGAGAGAGGATGGTTAATGGTCTTCTGTTCTTCCCATAGAGAGAGGAGTGTTAATGTTCTTCTGTTCTTCCCATAGAGAGAGGAGTGTTAATGTTCTTCTGTTCTTCCCATAGAGAGAGGAGTGTTAATGTTCTTCTGTTCTTCCCATAGAGAGAGGAGTGAGGTCTGTCAGCAGCAGTCCTGAGGCCACGCCCCCGTATGGCTACCAGCTAGACTTGGACTTCCTGAAGTATGTGGACGACATACAGAGCGGCAACACCATCAAGAGGCTGAACATCCAGCGGAGAGCCAGGCCAGTCCGGCCGGCGGCGGAGCCCGTGCCCAGGGCAGGTAGCTCTGGTGGAGGCAGCTGGTATAGAGGGCAGGGCCAGGCTGAATGGACCTCCACCGACTCCCTGCCCTCCTCCTGTGAAGAGACACAGCAGAGTCCCCTCTTCTACCCCACCCCCCGCCCCTTCCCCCAGCCTCACCCTCCCCTCTCCCCCACCCTGATTTACCACGCCCCTCTCCCGCCCTGTGAGCCCCCCCCTCCCCTTCCTCCCCTATCGCCTGAGGGCTACCTGAGCATCCCCCCCGAACACCCCCAACGGCCCCAGCTCCCGCCCCCCTCACTGCGGGAGCCGCCCCTCCTCAACCCCCAGGTTGAGAAGACCCTGATGGAGACGAGGAGGAGGTTAGAACAGGAGCGCCACCTCATGCAGCCCCCGTCCCCCTCCGACCCCCCCGGACCTGCTCCTCGCCTCCGCCTGGCGTCCTTCGGGGGGATGGGGGGGTCCAGCTCCTCCCTGTTCTCCCTTAGCGCCCCCCACCCCCACCCCCACCCTCTGCTGCCCAATGGGGGTGGGGGTAGTGGAGACTACAACCCCTACTACACGTTCATGGGTTCCTCTATCCACCACAGCCCCATGTCCTCAGGCATGACCACACCGACCACCAACGTGTCTCCGCTCCACCTGCAGCACATCCGGGAGCAGATGGTGGTGGCCCTGCGGAGGCTGAAGGAGCTAGAGGAGAAGGTGCAGACCATACCTGTCCTGCAGGTGAAGATAGCCGTGCTGCAGGAGGAGAAGAGACAGATGACCTCTCAGAAGAACCAGAGGCTGGGGACGGGGGGCGTAGCGGAGAGAGGGTTCAGGAAGAGGTCCTATAGCGTGGGCAGTGCTGACCAGTTGGCCGACCAGCTGGACACCCAGAGACACACCCTGCAGACCCAGGAGCTGCACATCATGGAGCCAGATGGCCAGGAGGGTCAGGGGCATAGTCAGAGCTCCCAGGGGATGGAGGAGTTCAGGAGGCTGGCTGCAGAGGTCCAAGCCCTGGGGGCGAACGGCCAGGAGCAAGGCTCTTACCAGGCCAGGCAGACCCAGACCTCCCTCCCCCTCACCCACAATAACAACAACCAGCTCACCTCCACGGCGGTCGGCCCAGATGAGAACATGAACGACGTCACGGTGGTCGCCCAGAAGAAGTCGCCGGTGATGACGACGGTACAACAACGACGCTTCTACCGTGACGTCGGCATGGCGACAGAGCAGCGTGAGACGCGCAGCGCTGGGACGGGAGTGACGGAGGCCTTGTTGGGTGTGACCAGCGAGGTGGAGGCAGAGCTGGAGCTGCAGCAGCAGACCATCGAGGGCCTGAAGGAGAAGATCTACCGGCTAGAGGTGGACCTGAGAGAGACCACCCACCTGATGGAGATGTCCAAGCTGAAGCTGGAGCTGCAGGCCGCTGGGGGAGCCAATAGGAAGAGGGCTGATAAAGGCTGCCAGGCGCGGCCAGACACCTACAGCACGGCCTGCGAGGCACGGCCAGACACCCAGAGCACTGGCTCAGAGAGCAGGAGAGTCCAGACACACTGCCAGGGAGTGGGGAACCACCTAGAGACCAGCCATGCCTCCACAGGGGAGACCCTCCACACTGTAGGGGTAGGGGTGTCCTGTCAACCCAGCCTGAGAGACACTGCTTCGGGACCTGACCTGCCCGTGGAGAGGTGGTTGGTGCAGGAGAGGGTAGAGGTGCAGGACCAGTGTGTGGGGAGCCAGGTGGAGGTGTGTGACCAGGGGGTGAACACTGATGAGGCCAGGGAGAGGAGGTCAGTCCAGGAGACAGAGGCCAGGGAGAGCAGGTCGGTGGGCGTTGGGGAGTGTTCTATAGACGTCACTGTTTCTCCCATCAGACAGCTGGTTACCATGGGTACTAACCCTGTCCTGGGCGCCACCACGGACTCTGCTGTCATGGTAACCCCAGACACAGCCTCCCAACACACCAGCACCCTATTGGAGACCGCTAGCCAACACACCAACACAGAGACAGTGGTGCTAGCTGACGGCTGTACCAACACCGCCCTGCTCCACACTGCTGAGAAACACACCAGCACGCTAACCAATCACACCAGGACTGTCGCTGTGGGGGAGGGGCTGGTCAAAGACCCACAGACCGTGCCCAAAACCAGGTACTTTTTTAATTGGATTCATTTAACAATTTAACAACACAATTTAACCACATGTGGATATAATACAATGCATTTTTGAACAAATAAAAGTTATATAAACATGTTCTATTGTGGTTGTCCTTAGGTCTATTGCCGTGGGAAACACAGCAGAGAGAGACGGCAGTCCGGAGAAGGCGTGGTCGGCCCAGACCAAAGAGGTGGGCGTAGGCCTGGTCGGCATCCACACCAACTTCCTGGTCGGCCTGAAGACCCGGAACATCGCCTGTGGGCCCTCCCACCTGGACGGAGCCGCTGTTACCGAGGAGACCATTGCCGTGACGACTGTTGTACCACCCCAGGCCCAGGGCATAGCACCGCCCCAGCAGGTGGAGGGGCTGAACCAGGCCCAGGCCATAGCACCGCCCCAGCAGGTGGAGGGGCTGAACCACTACATAGAGAGGCTTCAGAAGCTACTTCAGGAACAACAGATGCTGTTGACTGAGAACTACAGCGAGCTAGCGGACGCCTTCGGACAGCCCTGCTCTTCTCAGTTCAACCACTTCGGTTCTATCAACAGCCAGCTGGTCAACACTCTGACTTCTATCAACTCTGTCATGAAGTATGGCAGTGCTGAGGATCTGAGAACACAGCAAGATAGCAGCAGCACCACTACAGGTAGGACACATTAGTCTGGCATATTAGTATTTTCACACAGAATGGCACGTCTAATAGGTCATTACACCAGGCCATTGTTGTGTTCTTTGGTCTCTAGCCAGACAGACCATTTATCTACTGTTAGCCCGCTCTCTCTTCTCTCTCTCTGGTTAGTATTGACCTAGCCCTAACAATAGGATATCTCTGTTAACAGACCTGAAGAACCAACACAGCCCAGTTGGAACATTACTGCTGTGCTTTATACTAGACTATTTATTATCACGTTTTAGTAGGTTAAGAATTCTTACAGGATAGTGCAGCCTCAACATTTAGCAGACGCTCTTATCCAGAGCAACTTACAGTAGTGAATGAATACATTTTCGTACTGATCCCCCGTGGGAATCGAACCCACAACCCAAGACAGCATCACCAAAATCATTACTGTCCCTCACAACACTAAAGACCTGGTGACACTTTGCATTTGTATTTGTATTTGTATTTATTATGGATCCCCATTAGTTCCTGCCAAGGCAGCAGCTACTCTTCCTGGGGTTTATTATGGATCCCCATTAGTTCCTGCCAAAGCAGCAGCTACTCTTCCTGGGGTTTATTATGGATCCCCATTAGTTCCTGCCAAGGCAGCAGCTACTCTTCCTGGGGGTTTATTATGGATCCCCATTAGTTCCTGCCAAGGCAGCAGCTACTCTTCCTGGGGTTTGTTGGGATCCCCATTAGTTCCTGCCAAGGCAGCAGCTACTCTTCCTGGGGTTTATTATGGATCCCCATTAGTTCCTGCCAAAGCAGCAGCTACTCTTCCTGGGGTTTATTATGGATCCCCATTAGTTCCTGCCAAGGCAGCAGCTACTCTTCCTGGGGTTTATTATGGATCCCCATTAGTTCCTGCCAAAGCAGCAGCTACTCTTCCTGGGGTTTATTATGGATCCCCATTAGTTCCTGCCAAGGCAGCAGCTACTCTTCCTGGGGTCCAGGAACCCCAAACTTCTCTTTCCATGATTCCGTCATCCCGTCTGAGTCTTCCAGAGCCCAGTTGGGTCATGCTCCGCTCCCATGTATCGAACGTCAAAGACGGATCCAAGATGGGCTCTGCCTGTACTGTGGAGGGAAAGATCATCTCATCTCTCCGTGGGGGGCGAACAGGGAAATGGCTGAGTAGAAGGGTCCCTCCGCTGCCATGCAGGTAGGCGGGTCTGTATTTCTAAATATCTCCCAGAAGCAATTCTCCATCCCATTATTGATAACCGTGAAGGGGGTTACGAAGTACGTAGAGGGCTTGATAGATTTGGGAGCAGCAGGTAGTTTTATCGATCACCAGCTAGTACAAGAGCTTGACATTGATCTTACACCTGTCACTCTCCCTTAAGGATTAACGTCCTGGACGGGCAGCCATTGGGCACGGGCTTCATTACGCACCTGACACAGAGCGTTTCCCTCTTCCACACCGAAACCATTCAACTCATGGAACTCTCATCCCCCAAACAGCCACTCATCCTCGGACACCCCTGGCTTTGTCGTTACGACCCTGCCATCTGGTGGCGACAAGGTGAACTACTGTCCTGGTCTTCTGCCTGCTTCACCAGTTGTCTCAGCCTACCCTGCAGAGCCTCCACCATTGAGGACTCTGCCTCTGCAGTGCCACCCACCATACCATCTGAATACGCCCAGTACAGCAATGTCTTCAGCAAAATCAAGGCCTCCACTCTGCCACCACATCGCCCAGGGGACTGTGCTATTGACTTACCCCCTGGAGTGTCCCCACCGAAGGGCCGTGTTTACCCCCATCTATCCCGGAAAATGAGACAATGGAGAACTAGATTGATGAAGCACTCAAACCGTTTCATTCATCCTTCTTCTTCCCCGGCTGCGTCCAGCTTCTTCTTCGTTGGAAAAAAAGGACGGTGGTCTTCGTCCATGTATTGATTACCGTTCCCTGAATGACGTCACGGTCAAGAACCGTTTCCCTCTTCCTCTGATCCCAGCGACCCTTGAACAAGTGGGCCGCGCCAACATCTATACAAAACTCGACCTGCGGAGTGCATATAACCTTGTCCGTATACGTGAAGGTGACGAATGGAAGACGGCCTTTATCACAGCACGAGGGCACTATGAATACCTAGTCATGCCCTACGGCCTTACTAACGCCGCCGCCGTCTTCCAATCCTTTATGAACGAGGTTTTCCAGGATGTGATCAACCGCTTTCTCATCGTCTACATTGATGACGTCCTGATTTACTCCCTGAAGGAACACATACAGCATGTACAAAGGGTTCTTCAACGGCTCCTTGACCATAACCGTTATGTGAAGACTGAAAAGAGCACCTTCCATGTAACCTCGGTAAACTTCCTCGGTTTCGTACTGACACCTGGAGGGGTCAGCATGGATGAGAACAAAGTCACCGCCGTCAGTAACTGGCCCAAACCCACCACCGTTAAGTAACTCCAACATTTCATTGGGTTCTCCAACTTCTATCGCCGGTTCATTCGGAACTTCAGTTCTACTGCCGCTACCCTCACTGCCCTTACCAGCCAAACGACCCGGACCCTTCAATGGACTGATACTGCACTGACAGCTTTCAACACCTTGAGACGCCTCTTCACCTCAGCTCCTGTCCTTCGCCAACCTGATCCGACCCTTCCTTTCACCCTGGAGGTGGATGCCTCCGAAGTAGGAGTAGGAGCCATACTCTCTCAGCGGGTGGGAACACCTCCAAAATCACATCCTTGTGCCTTCTTCTCCAGGAAGTTATCCCCCGCTGAGAGGAATTACAATGTGGGGAACAGAGAACTCCTCGCCATCAAGCTGGCCCTCGAGGAGTGGCGCCACTGGTTGGAGGGCGCACAACATCCCTTTCTCGTCCTGACAGATCATCGTAATCTGGAATATATCAGAGGGGCCAAGAGGTTAAACTCCAGACAAGCCCGCTAGGCTCTTCTTCACACGCTTCCATTTTCATGTTACTTACATCCCTGGAAAGAAAAACGTAAAAGCTGATGCTCTCTCCTGCCATTTTGACCTTCCGACCAGTAACTCAGACCCTACACCCATCCTTCCTTCCTCCTGGGACCGGTACAGTGGGAGGTTCACTGTGCCATACAGGAAGCCCTAACCTCAGACCCGGCTCCTCCTGAGACACCAGCTGGGAAGAGTTACGTACCAGTAGCTGTTAGACCCCAACTGATGCAATGGTGTCACGCGTCCTTGGGGTCAGGTCATCCGGGCTTTACATGAACCGCCGAACTTCTAGCCCGTAAGTTCTGGTGGTCCTCACTGGCATCCGACATCAGGGATTACGTACTCTCCTGTCCAGTCTGCGCCCAAACCAAAAGCCCTCGTCATCTCCCTTCCGGTAAGTATCAACCTTTGCCAATCCCTCACAGACCCTGGTCCCACATAGCTGTTGACTTCATCACAGACCTTCCTGAATTCTCTGGTAACACCACCATCCCATCACAGACCTTCCTGAATTCTCTGGTAACACCACCATCCTTGGTGCCACTCTGCGCGTGAATCTGCACCCTTTTCTCCCTGAGTATTCATTACAACTGTGCGCCTCCGAATGTCTGTTCTGGACTTGGGGGCTGTGAATAGACCTCTGGTGGCATGTCTTGTGGGGTATGCATGGGTGTCCGAGCTGTGTGCCAGTAGTTCAAACAGACAGCTCGGTTCATTCAACATGTCAATATTTCTCACAAATACAAGTAGGGATGAAGTCAATCTCTCCTCCACTTTGAGCCAGGAGAGATTGATATGCATATTATTAATGTTAGCTCTCTGTGTAAATCCAAGGGCCGGCCGTGCTGCCCTGTTCTGAGACAATTGCAATTTTCCTAAGTTTCTCTTTGTGGCATCTGACCACCGATTTGATTTGATTAATGTTAGCTCTCCGTGTACTTTTAAGGGCCAGCCGTGCTGCCCTGTTCTGAGCCAACTGCAAAATTCCCAAGTCCCTCTTTGTGGCAACTGACCACACGACTGAACAGTAGTCCAGGTGCGACAAAACTAGAGCCTGTAGGACCTGCCTTGTTGACAGTGCTGTTAAGAATGCAGAGTAACGCTTTATTATGGACAGACTTCTCCCCATCTTAGCTACTGTTGTATCAATATGTTTTGACCATGACAGTTTAGAATCCAGGGTTACTCCAAGCAGTTTAGTCTCCTCGACTTGCTCGACCACATTTATTCATTACAATATTTAGTTGAGTTTAGAATTTAGTGAATGATTTGTCCCAAATACAATGCTTTTAGTTATTGAAATATTTAGGACTAATTTATTCCTTGCCACCCATTCTTAACTGCAGCTCTTTGTTAAGTGTTGCAGTCATTTCAGTCGCTGTGGTAGCTGACATGTATAGTTTTTACTCAAGGCCAGTGGCATGTCATTAGTAAAGATTGAAAAAAGTAAGGGGCCTAGACATCTGCCCTGGGGAATTCCTGATTCTACCTGGATTATGTTGGAGAGGCTTCCATTAAAGAACACCCTCTGTGTTCTGTTAGACAGGTAACTCTTTATCCACAATATAGCAGGGGGTGTAAAGCCATAACACATACGTTTTTCCAGCAACAGACTATAATCGATAATGTCAAAAGCCGCACTGAAGTCTAACAAAAGAACCCCCACAATCTTTTTATCAATTTCTCTCAGCCAATCATCAGTCATTTGTGTAAGTGCTGTGCTTGTTGAATGTCCTTCCCTATAAGCGTGCTGAAAGACTGTTGTCAATTTGTTTACTGTAAAATAGCATTGTATCTGGTCATTTCAATTTTTTCCCAAAGTTTCCAAAGGGTTGGTAACAGGCTGATTGGTCGGCTATTTGAGCCAGTTAAGGGGGCTTTACTATTCTTAGGTAGCAGAATGACTTTAGCTTCCCTCCAGGCCTGAGGGCACACACTTTCTATTAGGCTTAGATTGAAGATATGGCAAATAGGAGTGGCAATATCGTCCGCTATTATCCTCAGTAATTTTCCATCCAAGTTGTCAGACCCCGGTGGCTTGTCATTGTTGTTTGACAACAATATTTTTTCACCTCTTCCAAATGTACTTTATGGAATTCAAAATTACAATGCTTGTTTTTCATAAGTTGGTCAGATATATTTGGATGTGTAGTGTCAGCGTTTGTTGCTGGCATGTCATGCCTAAGTTTGCTAATCTTGCCAATGAAAAAAATCATTAAAGTAGTTGGCAATATCAGTGGGTTTTGTGATGAATGAGCCATCTGATTCAATGAATGGAGCGGAGTTTGCCTTTTTGCCCAGAATGTCATTTAAGGTGCTCCAAAGCTTTTTACCATCTTTCTTTATGTCATTTATCTTTGTTTCATAGTGTAGTTTCTTCTTCTTTTTATTCAGTTTAGTCACATGATTTCTCAATTTGCAGTACGTTTGCCAAATCACTTCATCAAGACAATGCAGACAGAAAGAAAGAAAGACAGGGAGTCACACAGGGAGAGAAACAGACAGACAGGGAGAGGGGGTGTATACGGAACATTTCAAGAACTTTGAAAGTTTCTTCAAGTGCAGTCGCAAAAACCATCAAGTGCTATGATGAAACTGGCTCTCATGAGGACCGCCACCACTAGAATGGAAGACCCAGAGTTCCTCTGCTGCAGAGGATAAGTTCATTAGAGTTACCAGCCTAAGAAATTGCAGCCCAAATAAATGCTTCACAGAGTTCAAGTAACAGACACATCTCAACATCAACTGTTCAGAGGAGACTGTGTGAATCAGGCCTTCATGGTCGAATTACTGCAAAGAAACCACTACTAAAGGACACCAATAATAAGAAGAGACTTGCTTGAGCAAAAAAACACGAGCAATGGACATTAGACCGGTGCGAATTTGTCCTTTGGTCTGGAGTCCAAATTTGAGATTTTTGGTTCCAACCGCCGTGTCTTTGTGAAATGCGGTGTGGTTGAACGGACGATCTCATGTGTATTTCCCACCGTAAAGCATGGAGGAGGAGGTGTTATGGTGTGGGGGTGCTTTGCTGGTGACACTGTCTGTGATTTATTTAGAATTCAAGGCACACTTAACCAGCATGGCTACCACAGCATTCTACAGCGATACGCCATCCCATCTGGTTTGCGCTTAGTGGGACTATCATTTGTTTTTCAACAGGACAATGACCCAACACACCTCCAGGTTGTGTAAGGGCTATTTGACCAAGAAGGAGAGTGATGGAGTGCTGCCTCAGATGACCTGGCCTCCACAATCACCCGACCTCAACCAAATTGAGATGGTTTGGGATGAGTCGGACCGCAGAGTGAAGGAAAAGCAGCCCACAAGTGCTCAGCATATGTGGGAACTCCTTCAAGACTGTTGGAAAAACAAATAGTATAAAATAAAGATCAATCCTGGAATGACATCAAATAGATTTTTATTTTAACCTTTATTTTAACAGGGAAGACATATTGAGACTAGGTCTCTTTTTCAAATGCGTCCTGTATAATACAATTTAAATGTACAAAAACACAGTCATGGTAAGCACAAATAAAACATCATAAATCACCCCAAAAAACAGTTACATTCCTCTACAAATAAATCCCCAATCAATACTTTAAATTGCCCGAACGGCACCAGAACATCAAGATTAAATGTATTTTGAATTTTGTTCCAGCAATACAGTGCATTAAAGCTAAAAGCAGATTTATTTATTTGATTTAGAATTTTAAGACCCCTTGAAGTAAAAAAAAATATATCAAAAAAATATTTGATTAAACATTTATTTTGGCCTTACTGCTATTAGCCCATACAAACACATTGAATAACAGATTCACTACATGGATCAACAGATAGTCCTTACTGCTATTAGCCCATACAAACACATTGAATAACAGATTCACTACATGGATCAACAGATAGTCCTTACTGCTATTAGCCCATACAAACACATTGAATAACAGATTCACTACATGGATCAACAGATAGTTGAGGAAAATAAGAACAATCCAAAATTTCTTTTTGATACTGTTGCAAAGCTAACTAAAAAGCAGCATTCCCCAAGAGAGGATGGCTTTCACTTCAGCAGTGATAAATTCATGAACTTCTTTGAGGAAAAGATCATGACCATTAGAAAGCAAATTACGGACTCCTCTTTGAATCTGCGTATTCCTCCAGGGCTTAGCTGTCCTGGATCTGCACAGCTCTGCGAGGGCCTGGGATCGGGAGAGACACTTAAGTGTTTTAGTACTATATCTCTTGACACAATGATGAAAATAATCATGGCCTCTAAACCTTCAAGCTGCATACTGGATCCTATTCCTACTAAACTGCTGAAGGAGCTGCTTCCTGTGCTTGGCCCTCCTATGTTGAACATAATAAACAGCTCTCTATCCACCGGATGTGTACCAAACTCACTAAAAGTGGCAGTGATAAAGCCTCTCTTGAAAAAGCCAAACCTTGACCCGGAAAATATAAAAAACTATCGGCCTATATCGAATCTTCCATTCCTCTCAAAAATTTTAGAAAAAGCTGTTGCGCAGCAACTCACTGCCTTTCTGAAGACAAACAATGTATACGAAATGCTTCAGTCTGGTTTTAGACCCCATCATAGCACTGAGACTGCACTTGTGAAGGTGGTAAATGACCTTTTAATGGCGTCAGACCGAGGCTCTGCATCTGTCCTCGTGCTACTAGACCTTAGTGCTGCCTTTGACACCATCGATCACCACATTCTTTTGGAGAGACTGGAAACCCAAATTGGTCTACACGGACAAGTTCTGGCCTGGTTTAGATCCTACCTGTCGGAAAGATATCAGTTTGTCTCTGTGAATGGTCTGTCCTCCGACAAATCAACTGTACATTTCGGTGTTCCTCAAGGTTCCGTTTTAGGACCACTATTGTTTTCACTATATATTTTACCTCTTGGGGATGTTATTCGAAAACATAATGTTAACTTTCACTGCTATGCGGATGACACACAGCTGTACATTTCAATGAAACATGGTGAAGCCCCAAAATTGCCCTCGCTAGAAGCCTGTGTTTCAGACATAAGGAAGTGGATGGCTGAAAACTTTTTACTTTTAAACTCGGACAAAACAGAGATGCTTGTTCTAGGTCCCAAGAAACAAAGAGATCTTCTGTTAAATCTGACAATTCATCTAGATGGTTGTAAAGTCGTCTCAAATAAAACTGTGAAGGACCTCGGTGTTACTCTTGACCCTGATCTCTCTTTTGACGAACATATCAAGACTGTTTCAAGGACAGCTTTTTTCCATCTACGTAACATTGCAAAAATCAGAAATTTTCTGTCCAAAAATGATGCAGAAAAATTAATCCATGCATTTGTTACTTCTAGGTTAGACTACTGCAATGCTCTATTTTCCGGCTACCCGGATAAAGCACTAAATAAACTTCAGTTAGTGCTAAATACGGCTGCTAGAATCCTGACTAGAACCAAGAAATTTGATCATATTACTCCAGTGCTAGCTTCCCTACACTGGCTTCCTGTTAAGGCAAGGGCTGATTTCAAGGTTTTACTGTTAACCTATAAAGCGTTACATGGGCTTGCTCCTACCTATCTTTCCGAGTTGGTCCTGCCGTACATACCAATACGTACGCTACGGTCACAAGACGCAGGCCTCCTAATTGTCCCTAGAATTTCTAAGCAAACAGCGGGAGGCAGGGCTTTCTCCTATAGATCTCCATTTTTATGGAACAGTCTGCCTACCCATGTGAGAGACGCAGACTCGGTCTCAACCTTTAAGTCTTTACTGAAGACTTATCTCTTCAGTAGGTCATATGATTGAGTGTAGTCTGGCCCAGGAGTGTGAAGGTGAACGGAAAGGCTGGAGCAACGAACAGCCCTTGCTGTCTCTGCCGGGCCAGTTCCCCTCTCCACTGGGGTTCTCTGCCTCTAACCCTGTTGCAGGGGCTGAGTCACTGGCTTGCTGGTGCTCTTTCATGCCGTCCCTGGGAGGGGTGCGTCACTTGAGTGGGTTGAGTTACTGACGTGATCTTCCTGTCTGGGTTGGCGCCCCCCCTTGGTTTGTGCTGTGGTGGAGACCTCTGTGGGCTATACTCGGCCTTGTCTCAGGATTGTAAGTTGGTGGTTGGGGATATCCCTCTAGTGGTGCGGGGGCTGTGCTTTGGCGGAGTGGGTGGGGTTATATCCTTCCTGTTTGGCCCTGTCCGGGGTTTCTTCGGATGGGGCCACAGTGTCTCCGGACCGCTCCTGTCTCAGCCTCCAGTATTTATGCTGCAGTAGTTTATGTGTCGGGGGGCTGGGGTTAGTTGGTTATACCTGGAGTACTTCTCCTGTCTTATCCAGTGTCCTGTGTGAATTTAAGTATGCTCTCTCTAATTCTCTCGTTCTCTCTTTCTCTCTGAGAACCTGAGCCCTAGGACCATACGTCAGGACTACCGGGCATGATGACACCTTGCTGTCCCCAGTCCGCCTGGCCTTGCTGCTATTCCAGTTTCAACTGTTCTGCCTGCGGCTACGAAACCCCTACCTGTCCCAGACCTGCTGTTTTCAACTCTTTAATGATCGGCTATGAAAAGCCAACTGAGAGACCTGAGCCCTAGGACCATACGTCGGGACTACCGGCCGTGGTGACTCCTTGCTGTCCCCAGTCCGCCTGGCCTTGCTGCTATTCCAGTTTCAACTGTTCTGCCTGCGGTTATGGAACCCCTACCTGTCCCAGACCTGCTGTTTTCAACTCTTAATGATCGGCTATGAAAAGCCAACTGAGATTTATTCCTGATTATTATTTGACCATGCTTGTCACTTATGAACATTTTTGAACATCTTGGCATGGTTCTGTTATAATCTCCACCCGGCACAGCCAGAAGAGGACTGGCCACCCCTCATAGCCTGGTTCCTCTCTAGGTTTCTTCCTAGGCTTTCGCCTTTCTAGGGAGTTTTTCCTAGCCACCGTGCTTCTACACCTGCATTACTAGCTGTTTGGGGTTTTAGGCTGGGTTTCTGTACAGCACTTCGAGATATTAGCTGATGTAAGAAGGGCTATATAAAATAAAATTGATTGATAGTCCTTACTGCTATTAGCCCATACAAACACATTGAATAACAGATTCACTACATGGATCAACAGATAGTCCTTACTGCTATTAGCCCATACAAACACATTGAATAACAGATTCACTACATGGAACAACAGATAGTCCTTACTGCTATTAGCCCATACAAACACATTGAATAACAGATTCACTACATGGATCAACAGATAGTCCTTACTGCTATTAGCCCATACAAACACATTGAATAACAGATTCACTACATGGAACAACAGATAGTCCTTACTGCTATTAGCCCATACAAACACATTGAATAACAGATTCACTACATGGATCAACAGATAGTCCCTCCCCCCCCCCCAACAAATCTAAAGGAAGTTTGTTCTGAAGTGTCTGTCCTATCTACATCTGAGAGATATTAGAAAGATCATGAAACTTTTGTAAAAAACAATTGACAGGTATTTAACCTTATTTTTGGCACTAAACAGTCTCCATGGATACTTCCATTCATTTTTTCAACTGGTACCGGTGGACCATCAGACGAGTCGTGTCAGGCCTGTTGGTATCCTAGAGGCCTGTTGGTCTCCTAGAGGCCTGTTGGTGTCCTAGAGGCCTGTTGGCGTCCTAGAGGCCTGTTGGTCTCCTAGAGGCCTGTTGGTGTCCTAGAGGCCTGTTGGTATCCTAGAGGCCTGTTGGTCTCCTAGAGGCCTGTTGGCGTCCTAGAGGCCTGTTGGCGTCCTAGAGGCCTGTTGGTGTCCTAGACGCCTGGGCCTGTTGGTCTCCTAGAGGCCTGTTGGTCTCCTAGAGGCCTGTTGGTGTCCTAGAGGCCTGTTGGTCTCCTAGAGGCCTGTTGGCGTCCTAGAGGCCTGTTGGCGTCCTAGAGGCCTGTTGGTGTCCTAGAGGTCTGTTGGTCTCCTAGAGGCCTGTTGGTCTCCTAGAGGCCTGTTGGTGTCCTAGAGGCCTGTTGGTCTCCTAGAGGCCTGTTGGTCTCCTAGAGGCCTGTTGGTGTCCTAGAGGCCTGTTGGTCTCCTAGAGGCCTGTTGGTCTCCTAGAGGCCTGTTGGCGTCCTAGAGGCCTGTTGGTCTCCTAGAGGCCTGTTGGTCTCCTAGAGGCCTGTTGGTGTCCTAGAGGCCTGTTGGTGTCCTAGAGGCCTGTTGGTCTCCTAGAGGCCTGTTGGTCTCCTAGAGGCCTGTTGGTCTCCTAGAGGCCTGTTGGTGTCCTAGAGGCCTGTTGGTATCCTAGAGGCCTGTTGGTCTCCTAGAGGCCTGTTGGCGTCCTAGAGGCCTGTTGGCGTCCTAGAGGCCTGTTGGTGTCCTAGACGCCTGGGCCTGTTGGTCTCCTAGAGGCCTGTTGGTCTCCTAGAGGCCTGTTGGTGTCCTAGAGGCCTGTTGGTCTCCTAGAGGCCTGTTGGCGTCCTAGAGGCCTGTTGGCGTCCTAGAGGCCTGTTGGTGTCCTAGAGGTCTGTTGGTCTCCTAGAGGCCTGTTGGTCTCCTAGAGGCCTGTTGGTGTCCTAGAGGCCTGTTGGTCTCCTAGAGGCCTGTTGGTCTCCTAGAGGCCTGTTGGTGTCCTAGAGGCCTGTTGGTCTCCTAGAGGCCTGTTGGTCTCCTAGAGGCCTGTTGGCGTCCTAGAGGCCTGTTGGTCTCCTAGAGGCCTGTTGGTCTCCTAGAGGCCTGTTGGTGTCCTAGAGGCCTGTTGGTGTCCTAGAGGCCTGTTGGTCTCCTAGAGGCCTGTTGGTCTCCTAGAGGCCTGTTGGTCTCCTAGAGGCCTGTTGGCGTCCTAGAGGCCTGTTGGTCTCCTAGAGGCCTGTTGGCGTCCTAGAGGCCTGTTGGCGTCCTAGAGGCCTGTTGGTCTCCTAGAGGCCTGTTGGTCTCCTAGAGGCCTGTTGGTGTCCTAGAGGCCTGTTGGTCTCCTAGAGGCCTGTTGGTGTCCTAGAGGCCTGTTGGTGTCCTAGAGGCCTGTTGGTCTCCTAGAGGCCTGTTGGTCTCCTAGAGGCCTGTTGGCGTCCTAGAGGCCTGTTGGTCTCCTAGAGGCCTGTTGGCGTCCTAGAGGCCTGTTGGCGTCCTAGAGGCCTGTTGGTCTCCTAGAGGCCTGTTGGTCTCCTAGAGGCCTGTTGGTCTCCTAGAGGCCTGTTGGTGTCCTAGAGGCCTGTTGGTCTCCTAGAGGCCTGTTGGCGTCCTAGAGGCCTGTTGGTCTCCTAGAGGCCTGTTGGTCTCCTAGAGGCCTGTTGGCGTCCTAGAGGCCTGTTGGCGTCCTAGAGGCCTGTTGGTCTCCTAGAGGCCTGTTGGTCTCCTAGAGGCCTGTTGGTGTCCTAGAGGCCTGTTGGTCTCCTAGAGGCCTGTTGGCGTCCTAGAGGCCTGTTGGTCTCCTAGAGGCCTGTTGGTCTCCTAGAGGCCTGTTGGCGTCCTAGAGGCCTGTTGGTCTCCTAGAGGCCTGTTGGTCTCCTAGAGGCCTGTTGGCGTCCTAGAGGCCTGTTGGCGTCCTAGAGGCCTGTTGGTCTCCTAGAGGCCTATTGGCGTCCTAGAGGCCTGTTGGTCTCCTATAGGCCTGTTGGTCTCCTAGAGGCCTGTTGGCGTCCTAGAGGCCTGTTGGCATCCTAGAGGCCTGTTGGCGTCCTAGAGGCCTGTTGGCGTCCTAGAGGCCTGTTGGCGTCCTAGAGGCCTGTTGGTCTCCTAGAGGCCTATTGGCATCCTAGAGGCCTGTTGGCGTCCTAGAGGCCTGTTGGTGTCCTAGAGGCCTGTTGGTGTCCTAGAGGCCTGTTGGCGTCCTAGAGGCCTGTTGGCGTCCTAGAGGCCTGTTGGCCTCCTAGAGGCCTGTTGGCGTCCTAGAGGCCTGTTGGTGTCCTAGAGGCCTGTTGGTGTCCTAGAGGCCTGTTGGTCTCCTAGAGGCCTGTTGGTGTCCTAGAGGCCTGTTGGTCTCCTAGAGGCCTGTTGGCGTCCTAGAGGCCTGTTGGCGTCCTAGAGGCCTGTTGGTCTCCTAGAGGCCTGTTGGTCTCCTAGAGGCCTGTTGGCGTCCTAGAGGCCTGTTAGCCTAAACTAACAGATTTTTATGGGGATATTTTTATTATGCTAATTATATTTCCCCTGGGGAGCGGACATCGACTAAGGAGAATGTGAAAGGCTGAATTAAAGATGAATTTGAAGCACCACTCCTTCTGCCCAGTTTCCCTGATGTTGCTACGGCAATCAAGCTTTTAACCATCCCTGTAACTGTCGCTTCTGCAGATAGATCGTTTTCTAAACTAAAACTCATAAAGAACTACCTAAAAGCACAATGTCTCAGGACAGACTGTCTGAGTTGTCAATTCTCAGTATAGAAAACAGTTGGGTCCGCATCCTGGACCTACAGGCCGTGGTGAAAACAGTTGGGTCCGCAACCTGGACCTACAGGCCGTGGTGAAAACAGTTGGGTCCGCAACCTGGACCTACAGGCCGTGGTGAAAACAGTTGGGTCCGCATCCTGGACCTACAGGCCGTGGTGAAAACAGTTGGGTCCACATCCTGGACCTACAGGCCGTGGTGAAAACAGTTGGGTCCGCAACCTGGACCTACAGGCCGTGGTGAAAACAGTTGGGTCCGCAACCTGGACCTACAGGCCGTGGTGAAAACAGTTGGGTCCGCATCCTGGACCTACAGGCCGTGGTGAAAACAGTTGGGTCCACATCCTGGACCTACAGGCCGTGGTGAAAACAGTTGGGTCCGCAACCTGGACCTACAGGCCGTGGTGAAAACAGTTGGGTCCGCAACCTGGACCTACAGGCCGTGGTGAAAACAGTTGGGTCCGGCAACCTGGACCTACAGGCCGTGGTGAAAACAGTTGGGTCCGCATCCTGGACCTACAGGCCGTGGTGAAAACAGTTGGGTCCGCAACCTGGACCTACAGGCCGTGGTGAAAACAGTTGGGTCCGCAACCTGGACCTACAGGCCGTGGTGAAAACAGTTGGGTCCGCAACCTGGACCTACAGGCCGTGGTGAAAACAGTTGGGTCCGCAACCTGGACCTACAGGCCGTGGTGAAAACAGTTGGGTCCGCATCCTGGACCTACAGGCCGTGGTGAAAACAGTTGGGTCCGCAACCTGGACCTACAGGCCGTGGTGAAAACAGTTGGGTCCGCATCCTGGACCTACAGGCCGTGGTGAAAACAGTTGGGTCCGCAACCTGGACCTACAGGCCGTGGTGAAAACAGTTGGGTCCGCATCCTGGACCTACAGGCCGTGGTGAAAACAGTTGGGTCCGCAACCTGGACCTACAGGCCGTGGTGAAAACAGTTGGGTCCGCAACCTGGACCTACAGGCCGTGGTGAAAACAGTTGGGTCCGCATCCTGGACCTACAGGCCGTGGTGAAAACAGTTGGGTCCGCAACCTGGACCTACAGGCCGTGGTGAAAACAGTTGGGTCCGCAACCTGGACCTACAGGCCGTGGTGAAAACAGTTGGGTCCGCAACCTGGACCTACAGGCCGTGGTGAAAACAGTTGGGTCCGCATCCTGGACCTACAGGCCGTGGTGAAAACAGTTGGGTCCGCAACCTGGACCTACAGGCCGTGGTGAAAACAGTTGGGTCCGCATCCTGGACCTACAGGCCGTGGTGAAAACAGTTGGGTCCGCAACCTGGACCTACAGGCCGTGGTGAAAACAGTTGGGTCCGCATCCTGGACCTACAGGCCGTGGTGAAAACAGTTGGGTCCGCAACCTGGACCTACAGGCCGTGGTGAAAACAGTTGGGTCCGCAACCTGGACCTACAGGCCGTGGTGAAAACAGTTGGGTCCGCATCCTGGACCTACAGGCCGTGGTGAAAACAGTTGGGTCCGCAACCTGGACCTACAGGCCGTGGTGAAAACAGTTGGGTCCGCAACCTGGACCTACAGGCCGTGGTGAAAACAGTTGGGTCCGCAACCTGGACCTACAGGCCGTGGTGAAAACAGTTGGGTCCGCAACCTGAACCTACAGGCCGTGGTGAAAACAGTTGGGTCCGCAACCTGGACCTACAGGCCGTGGTGAAAACAGTTGGGTCCGCAACCTGGACCTACAGGCCGTGGTGAAAACAGTTGGGTCCGCAACCTGGACCTACAGGCCGTGGTGAAAACAGTTGGGTCCGCAACCTGGACCTACAGGCCGTGGTGAAAACAGTTGGGTCCGCAACCTGGACCTACAGGCCGTGGTGAAAACAGTTGGGTCCGCAACCTGGACCTACAGGCCGTGGTGAAAACAGTTGGGTCCGCAACCTGGACCTACAGGCCGTGGTGAAAACAGTTGGGTCCGCAACCTGGACCTACAGGCCGTGGTGAAAACAGTTGGGTCCGCAACCTGGACCTACAGGCCGTGGTGAAAACAGTTGGGTCCGCAACCTGGACCTACAGGCCGTGGTGAAAACATTTGGGTCCGCGATCCTGGACCTACAGGCCGTGGTGAAAACAGTTGGGTCCGCAACCTGGACCTACAGGCCGTGGTGAAAACAGTTGGGTCCGCAACCTGGACCTACAGGCCGTGGTGAAAACAGTTGGGTCCGCAACCTGGACCTACAGGCCGTGGTGAAAACAGTTGGGTCCGCAACCTGGACCTACAGGCCGTGGTGAAAACAGTTGGGTCCGCAACCTGGACCTACAGGCCGTGGTGAAAACAGTTGGGTCCGCAACCTGGACCTACAGGCCGTGGTGAAAAGGCAGTCGCATACTGTTGCCTCTACGTAGTGAAAAGAGAGAGATAAGCACAGACAGAGATTATCTCTTAGAGAGAGATAAGCACAGACAGAGATTCTCTCTTAGAGAGAGATAAGCACAGACAGATATTCTCTCTTAGAGAGAGATAAGCACAGACAGAGATTCTCTCTTAGAGAGAGAGAAGCAGCAAGGAGGACTACAGGAGACCAGGAGTCTCTCAAGTTTGATTTCATTTAATTTACCTTGATTATTGCAGCCTATTTGTGTAGGCTATAAGACACACAGTTCAAACATCATTCGAACATCTCATTCCAAAATCATGGGCATTAATATGGAGTTGGTCCCCCCTTTGCTGCTATAACAGCCTCCACTCTTCCTGGAAGGCTTTCCACTAGATGTTGGAACATTGCTGCAGGGACTTGCTTCCATTCAGACACAAGAGCATTAGTGAGGTCGGGACCTGATGTTGGGCGATTAGGCCTGGCTCGCAGTCAGCGTTCCAATTCATCCTAAAGGTGTTTGATGGGGTCGAGGTCAGGGCTCTTTGCAGGCCAGTCAAGTTCTTCCACACCGACCTCGACAAACCATTTCTGTATGGACCTCACTTTGTGCACGGGGGCATTGTCATGCTAAAACAGGAAAGGGCCTTCCCCAAACTGTTGCCACAAAGTTGGAAGCACAGAATCATCTAGAATGTCATTGTATGCTGTAGCGTTAAGATTTCCCTTCACTGGAACTAAGGAGCCCGAACCATGAAAAACAGCCCCAGACCATTATTCCTCCTCCACCAAACTTTACAGTTGGCACTATGCATTGGGGCAGGTAGCGTTCTCCTGGCATCCGCCTAACCCGGATTCGTCCGTCGGACTACCATAAGGTAAAACGTGATTAATCACTCCAGGGAACGGATTTCCACTGCTCCAGAGTGCAATGGAGGTGAGCTTTACACCACTCCAGCCGACGCTTGGCATTGCGCATGGTGATCTTAGGCTTGTGTGCAGCTGCTCGGCCATGGAAACCCATTTCATGAAGCTCCCGACGAACAGTTATTGTGCTGACGTTGCTTCCAGAGGCAGTTTGGGAACGCGCTTCAGCACTCGGCGGTCCCGTACTGTGAGCTTGTGTGGCCTACCACTTCGCGGCTGAGCCGTTGTTGCTCCTAGACGTTTCCACTTCACAATAACAGCACTTACAGTTGACCGGGGCAGCTCTAGCAGGGCAGATATTTGACGAACTGACTTGTTGGAAAGGTGGCATCCTATGACGGTGCCACGTTGAAAGTCACTGAGCTCTTCAGTACAGGCCATTCTACTGCCAATGTTTGTCTATGGAGATCGCATGGCTGTGTGCTCGATTTTATACCTGTCAGCAACGGGTGTGGCTGGAAAAAAAAGGGCTGTCCACATACTTTTTTATATAGTGTACAAGCCAAACAAGCTACTGCCATGTGTTCTGGGGTATGTTGACACTATTGGATCAGTGATGGATCTGTGCTATGTAGTACCTTTCATCAGTCAGTATCCGCAGTGTTTCTGAGCCCAGAACCAGGACTCAATGGGCACTTGTTGTTTCTGTCTGAAGCTACAACTGATTTATGTAACGCTGGAATGGTAGCCTGGTAGCCATGTGCTGGGCATTCATGTCTAGAAGCTACTTGGTACCACTTGGGTGTGTGTTTCTGGAAGCTTCTTGGTACCACTTGGGTGTGTGTTTCTGGAAGCTTCTTGGTACCACTTGGGTGTGTGTTTCTGGAAGCTTCTTGGTACCACTTGGGTGTGTGTTTCTGGAAGCTTCTTGGTACCACTTGGGTGTGTGTTTCTAGAAGCTTCTTGGTACCACTTGGGTGTGTGTTTCTGGAAGCTTCTTGGTACCACTTGGGTGTGTGTTTCTAGAAGCTTCTTGGTACCACTTGGGTGTGTGGTAGTGTGTGGGTGTCTCCCGAGTGGGTGTCTCCCGAGTGGGTGTGGGTGTGTGGGTGTCTCCCGAGTGGCGCAGTGGTCTAAGGCACTGCATCGCAGTGCTAGCTGTGCCACTAGAGATCCTGGTTCGAATCCAGGCTCTGTCGTAGCCGGCCGCGACCGGGAGACGACGCTGGGCAATTGGCCCAGCGTCGTCCAGGGTAGGGGAGGGAATGGCCGGCAGGGGATGTAGCTCAGTTGGTAGAGCATGGCGTTTGCAACGCCAGGGTTGTGGGTTCAATAAAATAATGTATGTGCTAACTGTAAGTCGCTCTGGATAAGAGCGTCTGCTAAATGACTAAAATGTAAATGTAAATGTAAATGGTAGAAGTGTAGTGCATGTCTCATAATCAGCCCACTTCTCCCTAGTGCTTGTTCACCTCGCTGCTTATAGACTCAGCTGATGGTGAATTCTAGAAGCAGGACATTCCAGTGTTAGTTGTTCAGAGGATGCTGAAGCCAAGTCTCTAACTGCTTCCAGGTCAGTAGCCACATAGAACCAGACAGATGGTCTCTGGAAGCAGATCAGAGAAATGAACTAGTCAGGTGTTCTACTCCTTAAAGACGGACTCCTGTTTTAGTGTTGTACTCTTTAACTGCCTCCTCTGAACACTTTTAAAAACAGACTCCTGTTTTAGTATTTCAGTGTTGTCCTCAGCTATTTCAAATTTTCATGTGTCCCCTTCTGTCTATATCTGTCCTCTTCCTGTGTCCCCTTCTGTCTATATCTGTCCTCTTCCTGTGTCCCCTTCTGTCTATATCTGTCCTCTTCCTGTGTCCCCTTCTGTCTATATATGTCCTCTTCCTGTGTCCCCTTCTGTCTATATCTGTCCTCTTCCTGTGTCCCCTTGTCTATATCTGTCCTCTTTCTGTGTCCCCTTCTGTCTATATCTGTCCTCTTCCTGTGTCCCCTTCTGTCTATATATGTCCTCTTCCTGTGTCCCCTTCTGTCTATATATGTCCTCTTCCTGTGTCCCCTTCTGTCTATATCTGTCCTCTTCCTGTGTCCCCTTGTCTATATCTGTCCTCTTTCTGTGTCCCCTTCTGTCTATATCTGTCCTCTTCCTGTGTCCACTTCTGCATCTGAATCCTCCCCTCTTCTGTGATTGGTCCAGATCGGTGTCAGTTGCAGGTGTCCAGTGAAGTCATCCAGAGTTCAGAGGTCAGCCAGACGGAGATAGTGTCACATGACCCCAAGGCCCCGCCCAGCCCGGCCACGCTGAAGCATCGCATGGACCAGCAGATGTCCAGCGCCCTGAACGGTATGGAACTACTACCAATCTGGCAACACACAGAACTACTACCAATCTGGCAACACACAGAACTACTACCAATCTGACAACCAATAGAATTACTACCAATCTGGCAACACACAGAACTACTACTAATCTGGCAACACACAGAACTACTACCAATCTGGCAACACACAGAACTACTACCAATCTGGCAACACACAGAACTACTACCAATCTGGCAACACACAGAACTACTACCAATCTGGCAACACACAGAACTACTACTAATCTGGCAACACACAGAACTACTACTAATCTGGCAACACACAGAACTACTTCCAATCTGGCAACACACAGAACTACTACTAATCTGGCAACACACAGAACTACTACTAATCTGGCAACACACAGAACTACTTCCAATCTGGCAACACACAGAACTACTTCCAATCTGGCAACACACAGAACTACTTCCAATCTGGCAACACACTCTTACACACAATACATTCCTCCTGCACGATACCGTGCCACGGCTGGACTGGCCCCCAATCTGGCAACGCTTCTCAGGCCCAGAACTACGGTGGGCCCTACTACTGAAAACAACCCAGGAGTTGCTAAAATAGCTAAACACACACAGTGGAAAGCGCCAACAGCCCACAACCCCCCTTGTTTTGTGAGGTGTGTGCGGTGGTTGTGTGTCTGTCTATAGAACATGTAACACACAAACCCCCCCCCCCAGGTTGCTAGGTAACTCTCCTCTGGAGCTGGTACCACCTGTCATAATACAGGAAGCATGCTGAGGGCTCTGACACCATCCAACACAACACACTTCCCCCCTGAAGCAGAGAAGGAGGCCCCTCCATCAGTCCTGGCAGTGTCTGAGAGGAGAGGGCTGAGGTCTGGTGGTATTTGGCTCAGAGAGCTCTCAGCCGTCCTGGCAGTGTCTGCCGTGTTTTCCTCCACAGAGCTGAGAGGAGAGGGCTGAGGTCTGGTGGTGTTTGGCTCAGAGAGCTCTCAGCCGTCCTGGCAGTTTCTGCCGTGTTTTCCTCCACAGAGCTGAGAGGAGAGGGCTGAGGTCTGGTGGTATTTGGCTCAGAGAGCTCTCAGCCGTCCTGGCAGTGTCTGCCGTGTTTTCCTCCACAGAGCTGAGAGGAGAGGGCTGAGGTCTGGTGGTGTTTGGCTCAGAGAGCTCTCAGCCGTCCTGGCAGTGTCTGCCGTGTTTTCCTCCACAGAGCTGAGAGGAGAGGGCTGAGGTCTGGTGGTATTTGGCTCAGAGAGCTCTCAGCCGTCCTGGCAGTGTCTGCCGTGTTTTCCTCCACAGAGCTGAGAGGAGAGGGCTGAGGTCTGGTGGTATTTGGCTCAGAGAGCTCTCAGCCGTCCTGGCAGTGTCTGCCGTGTTTTCCTCCACAGAGCTGAGAGGAGAGGGCTGAGGTCTGGTGGTATTTGGCTCAGAGAGCTCTCAGCCGTCCTGGCAGTGTCTGCCGTGTTTTCCTCCACAGAGCTGAGAGGAGAGGGCTGAGGTCTGGTGGTGTTTGGCTCAGAGAGCTCTCAGCCGTCCTGGCAGTGTCTGCCGTGTTTTCCTCCACAGAGCTGAGAGGAGAGGGCTGAGGTCTGGTGGTATTTGGCTCAGAGAGCTCTCAGCCAGGCCTGTATTTATAATGGCTGGAGCTTTAGGACTTGTTACCCTGCCACACAGACGCAGGGGGTTACGTCCCAAAGGGAAACCCTATTCCCTATGTAGTGCACTACGTTTGACCAGGGCCCACAGGGCTCTATATAGGGAACAGGGTCCCATTTGGGATACAGAAACAGAATAATGGCTTTGGGAAAAACTGCTATAAAACACTCCTTCCTTTCTGTCTCCCTGTAGTCGTTTAGACCTAGTAGTTCACAGCCTTCTAACCAAGTCTACTGACAACAAGCGACTGAGGCTTTTCTGCAGTCGTTAGTTAGACAGAGCTGAAGGGACGGTTAAAGACATAGCCATGCTAATCTACATGTTGAATATTCAGCATGTTGCGGCTTTAAAGGAACTGCCATCTTCAAACAGACAAGCTGACAATAATATCTCCTTTCTCCTGAAATCTGCCCTCATCCAGTACTTTCCACAAATCTAAAAGCTTTGGATTCAAATCAAATCAAACTTTATTTGTCACATGCTTGGTAAACAACAGGTGTAGAGTAACAGTGAAATGCTTCCTGACGGGCCCTTCCCAACAGAGAGAGAGTAATCAACAGGTGTAGAGTAACAGTGAAATGCTTCCTGACGGGCCCTTCCCAACAGAGAGAGAGTAATCAACAGGTGTAGAGTAACAGTGAAATGCTTCCTGACGGGCCCTTCCCAACAGAGAGAGAGTAATCAACAGGTGTAGAGTAACAGTGAAATGCTTCCTGACGGGCCCTTCCCAACAGAGAGAGAGTAATCAACAGGTGTAGAGTAACAGTGAAATGCTTCCTGACGGGCCCTTCCCAACAGAGAGAGAGTAATCAACAGGTGTAGAGTAACAGTGAAATGCTTCCTGACGGGCCCTTCCCAACAGAGAGAGAGTAATCAACAGGTGTAGAGTAACAGTGAAATGCTTCCTGACGGGCCCTTCCCAACAATGCAGAGAGAGAAATAGTAACACAAGGGATAAATCCACAATGAGTAACGATAACTTGGCTATTTACACGGGGTACCAGTACTGAGTCAATGTGCAGGGGTACGAGGTAGATATGTATACATATGCTGTAGGTAGGGATAAAGTGACTAAGACTCCAACAGGATATACACTACCGGTCAAAAGTTTGGACACACCTACTCATTAAAGGGTTTTCCTTTATTTTTACTATTTTCTACATTGTAGAATAATAGTGAAGACATCAAAACTATGAAATAACACACATGGAATCATGTAGTAACCAAAAAAGCGTTAAATAAATCAAAATATATTTTATATCTGAGATTCTTCAAATAGCCACCCTTTTCCTTGATGACAGCTCTGCACACTCTTGGCATTCTCTCAACCAGCTTCATGAGGTAGTCACCTGGAATGCATTTCAATTAACAGGTGTGCCTTCTTTAAAGTTAATTTGTGGAATTTCTTTCCTTCTTAATGCGTTTGAGTCAATCAGTTGTGTTGTGACAAGGTAGGGGGGGGGGGTATACAGAAGATAGCCCTATTTGGTAAAAGACCAAGTCCATATTATGGCAAGAACAGCTCAAATAAGCAAAGAGAAACGACAGTCCATCATTACTTTAAGACATGAAGGTCAGTCAATACAGAAAGTTTCAAGAACTTTTAAAGTTTCTTCAAGTGCAGTCGCAAAAACCATCAAGCGCTATGATGAAACTGGCTCTCATGAGGACCGCCACAGGAATGGAAGACCCAGAGTTACCTCTGCTGCAGAGGATAAGTTCATTAGAGTTACCAGCCTCAGAAATTGCAGCCCAAATAAATGCTCCCCAGAATTCATTCTCTCTACTATTATTCTGACATTTCACATTCTTAAAATAAAGTGGTGATCCTAACTGACCTAAAACAGGGAAGTTTTACTAGGATTAAATGTCAGGAATTGTGAAAAACTGAGTTTAAATGTATTTGGATAAGGTGTATGTAAACTTCCGACTTCAACTGTATATAGAGGAAGAGAAGCTTAGGCCTAACCCCAGAGAGAGAGAGATATGCCAGTGGCATGCTACGACACCGACATGCATTTCTTAATGTCAGATGGCTACTGGGTCTGCTATACAGATACAGACATACAGAAGGAGGGTAAACAATCTGAATATTGTGTATAAAGACAAGCAACCAGAGAAAGACCACACTACCCTCCCTGTGCCCCTAAAAAGACCACACTACCCTCCCTGTGCCCCTAAAAAGACCACACAACCCTCCCTGTGCCCCCCAAAAGACCACACTACCCTCCCTGTGCCCCTAAAAAGACCACACAACCCTCCCTGTGCCCCCAAAAAGACCACACTACCCTCCCTGTGCCCCCAAAAAGACCACACTACCCTCCCTGTGCCCCTAAAAAGACCACACAACCCTCCCTGTGCCCCTAAAAAGACCACACTACCCTCCCTGTGCCCCCCAAAAAGACCACACTACCCTCCCTGTGCCCCTAAAAAGACCACACTACTCTCCCTGTGCCCCTAAAAAGACCACACTACCCTCCCTGTGCCCCTAAAAAGACCACACTACCCTCCCTGTGCCCCTAAAAAGACCACACTACCCTCCCTGTGCCCCCAAAAAGACCACACTACCCTCCCTGTGCCCCCAAAAAGACCACACTACCCTCCCTGTGCCCCCAAAAAGACCACACTACCCTCCCTGTGCCCCCAAAAACACCACACTACCCTCCCTGTGCCCCCAAAAAGACCACACTACCCTCCCTGTGCCCCCAAAAAGACCACACAACCCTCCCTGTGCCCCCAAAAAGACCACACAACTCTCCCTGTGCCCCCCAAAAAGACCACACAACCCTCCCTGTGCCCCCCAGAAAGACCACACTACCCTCCCTGTGCCCCCAGAAAGACCACACTACCCTCCCTGTGCCCCCAGAAAGACCACACTACCCTCCCTGTGCCCCCAGAAAGACCACACAACTCTGCCTGTGCCCCCAAAAAGACCACACTACCCTCCCTGTGCCCCTAAAAAGACCACACAACCCTCCCTGTGCCCCCCAAAAGACCACACTACCCTCCCTGTGCCCCTAAAAAGACCACACTACCCTCCCTGTGCCCCTAAAAAGACCACACAACCCTCCCTGTGCCCCCCAAAAGACCACACTACCCTCCCTGTGCCCCTAAAAAGACCACACAACCCTCCCTGTGCCCCCAAAAAGACCACACTACATTTACATTTACATTTTAGTCATTTAGCAGACGCTCTTATCCAGAGCGACTTACAGGAGCAATTAGGGTTAAGTGCCTTGCTCAAGGGCACATTTACGTCATTTAGCAGACGCTCTTATCCAGAGCGACTCACAAATTGGTGCGTTCACCCTATAGCCAGTGGGATAACCACTTTACAATTTGGGGGGGGGGTAGAAGGAATACTTTATCCTATCCCAGGTATTCCTTAAAGAGGTGGGGTTTCAAATGTCTCCGGAAGGTGGTGAGTGACTCCGCTGTCCTGGCGTCGTGAGGGAGCTTGTTCCACCATTGGGGTGCCAGAGCAGCGAACAGTTTTGACTGGGCTGAGCGGGAGCTATGCTTCCGCAGAGGAAGGGAGCCAGCAGGCCAGAGGTGGATGAACGCAATGCCCTCGTTTGGGTGTAGGGACTGATCAGAGCCTGAAGGTACAGAGGTGCCGTTCCCCTCACTGCTCCATAGGCAAGCACCATGGTCTTGTAGCGGATGCAAGCTTCAACTGGAAGCCAGTGGAGTGTGCGGAGGAGGGGGGTGACGTGAGAGAACTTGGGAAGGTTGAACACCAGACGGGCTGCGGCATTCTGGATGAGTTGTAGGGGTTTAATGGCACAGGCAGGGAGGCCAGCCAACAGCGAGTTGCAGTAGTCCAGACGGGAGATGACAAGTGCCTGGACCAGGACCTGCGCCGCTTCCTGTGTAAGGCAGGGTCGCACTCTCCGAATGTTGTAGAGCATGAACCTGCAGGAGCGGGTCACCGCCTTGATGTTGGCGGAGAACGACAGGGTGTTGTCCAGGGTCACGCCTAGGCTCTTCGCACTCTGGGAGGAGGACACAGCGGAGTTGTCAACCGTGATGGCGAGATCATGGAACGGGCAGTCCTTCCCACTACCCTCCCTGTGCCCCCAAAAAGACCACACTACCCTCCCTGTGCCCCTAAAAAGACCACACAACCCTCCCTGTGCCCCTAAAAAGACCACACTACCCTCCCTGTGCCCCCAAAAAGACCACACTACCCTCCCTGTGCCCCTAAAAAGACCACACTACTCTCCCTGTGCCCCTAAAAAGACCACACTACCCTCCCTGTGCCCCTAAAAAGACCACACTACCCTCCCTGTGCCCCTAAAAAGACCACACTACCCTCCCTGTGCCCCCCAAAAAGACCACACTACCCTCCCTGTGCCCCCCAAAAAGACCACACTACCCTCCCTGTGCCCCCAAAAACACCACACTACCCTCCCTGTGCCCCCAAAAACACCACACTACCCTCCCTGTGCCCCCCAAAAAGACCACACTACCCTCCCTGTGCCCCCAAAAAGACCACACTACCCTCCCTGTGCCCCCCAAAAAGACCACACAAACTCTCCCTGTGCCCCCAAAAAGACCACACAACCCTCCCTGTGCCCCCAGAAAGACCACACTACCCTCCCTGTGCCCCCAGAAAGACCACACTACCCTCCCTGTGCCCCCAGAAAGACCACACTACCCTCCCTGTGCCCCCAAAAAGACCACACTACCCTCCCTGTGCCCCCAAAAAGACCACACAACTCTCCCTGTGCCCCCAAAAAGACCACACAACCCTCCCTGTGCCCCCAGAAAGACCACACTACCCTCCCTGTGCCCCCAGAAAGACCACACTACCCTCCCTGTGCCCCCAGAAAGACCACACTACCCTCCCTGTGCCCCCCAAAAAGACCACACAACCCTCCCTGTGCCCCCAGAAAGACCACACAACCCTCCTTGTGCCCCCAAAAAGACCACACTACCCTCCCTGTGCCCCCAAAAAGACCACACTACCCTCCCGGTGCCCCCAAAAAGACAACACAACTCTCCCTGTGCCCCCAAAAAGACCACACAACTCTCCCTGTGGCCCCAAAACGACCACACTACCCTCCCTGTGCCCCCAGAAAGACCACACTACCCTCCCTGTGCCCCCGAAAAGACCACACAACCCTCCCTGTGCCCCCAAAAAGACCACACTACCCTCCATGTGCCCCCAGAAAGACCACACTACCCTCCCTGTGCCCCCAAAAAGACCACACTACCCTCCCTGTGCCCCCAAAAAGACCACACTACCCTCCCTGTGCCCCCAAAAAGACAACACTACCCTCCCTGTGCCCCCAAAAAGACCACACTTCCCTCCCTGTGCCCCCAGAAAGACCAAACTACCCTCCCTGTGCCCCCAAAAAGACCACACAACCCTCCCTGTGCCCCCAGAAAGACCACACAACTCTCCCTGTGCCCCCAAAAAGACCACACAACCCTCCCTGTGCCCCCAAAAAGACCACACAACCCTCCCTGTGCCCACAGAAAGACCACACAACTCTCCCTGTGCCCCCAAAAAGACCACACAACTCTCCCTGTGCCCCCAAAAAGACCACACAACTCTCCCTGTGCCCCCAGAAAGACCACACAACCCTCCCTGTGCCCCCAAAACGACCACACAACCCTCCCTGTGCCCCCAAAACGACCACACAACTCTCCCTGTGCCCCCAGAAAGACCACACAATCCTCCCTGTGCCCCCAAAACGACCACACAACTCTCCCTGTGCCCCAAGAAAGACCACACAACTCTCCCTGTGCCCCCAAAAAGACCACACTACTCTCCCTGTGCCCCCAAAAAGACCACACAACCCTCCCTGTGCCCCCAAAAAGACCACACAACCCTCCCTGTGCCCCCAAAAAGACCACACAACCCTCCCTGTGCCCCCAAAAAGACCACACAACCCTCCCTGTGCCCCCAGAAAGACCACACAACTCTCCCTGTGCCCCCAAAAAGACCACACAACTCTCCCTGTGCCCCCAAAAAGACCACACAACTCTCCCTGTGCCCCCAGAAAGACCACAGAACTCTCCCTGTGCCCCCAAAAAGACCACACTACTCTCCCTGTGCCCCCAAAAAGACCACACAACTCTCCCTGTGCCCCCAGAAAGACCACACTACTCTCCCTGTGCCCCCAAAAAGACCACACAACTCTCCCTGTGCCCCCAGAAAGACCACACAACTCTCCCTGTGCCCCCAAAAAGACCACACAACTCTCCCTGTGCCCCCAAAAAGACCACACAACTCTCCCTGTGCCCCCAGAAAGACCACACTACCCTTCCCAAAGCAAAATAATGAGTTTGATAACCCTCCCCCAGTACATTTCAATCTGTCCGTTACTATCGATGTCTCCAAACAGATTTCACTTGGTTTCCCAAATGAAGCACTGGGTAGCTGGAGGAACAGGGTTGGAGAGCCCATGGCATACAGAGTACTGGGTAGCTGGAGGAACAGGGTTGGAGAGCCCATGGCATACAGAGTACTGGGTAGCTACAGGAACAGGGTTGGAGAGCCCATGGCATACAGAGTACTGGGTAGCTACAGGAACAGGGTTGGAGAGCCCATGGCATACAGAGTACTGGGTAGCTGGGGGAACAGGGTTGGAGAGCCCATGGCATACAGAGTACTGGGTAGCTACAGGAACAGGGTTGGAGAGCCCATGGCATACAGAGTACTGGGTAGCTGGAGGAACAGGGTTGGAGAGCCCATGGCATACAGAGTACTGGGTAGCTACAGGAACAGGGTTGGAGAGCCCATGGCATACAGAGTACTGGGTAGCTGGGGGAACAGGGTTGGAGAGCCCATGGCATACAGAGTACTGGGTAGCTGGGGGAACAGGGTTGGAGAGCCCATGGCATACAGAGTACTGGGTAGCTGGAGGAACAGGGTTGGAGAGCCCATGGCATACAGAGTACTGGGTAGCTGGAGGAACAGGGTTGGAGAGCCCATGGCATACAGAGTACTGGGTAGCTGGAGGAACAGGGTTGGAGAGCCCATGGCATACAGAGTACTGGGTAGCTGGAGGAACAGGGTTGGAGAGCCCATGGCATACAGAGTACTGGGTAGCTGGAGGAACAGGGTTGGAGAGCCCATGGCATACAGAGTACTGGGTAGCTGGAGGAACAGGGTTGGAGAGCCCATGGCATACAGAGTACTGGGTAGCTGGAGGAACAGGGTTGGAGAGCCCATGGCATACAGAGTACTGGGTAGCTGGAAGAACAGGGTTGGAGAGCCCATGGCATACAGAGTACTGGGTAGCTACAGGGACAGGGTTGGAGAGCCCATGGCATACAGAGTACTGGGTAGCTGGAGGGACAGGGTTGGAGAGCCCATGGCATACAGAGTACTGGGTAGCTGGAGGAACAGGGTTGGAGAGCCCATGGCATACAGAGTACTGGGTAGCTGGAGGGAACAGGGTTGGAGAGCCCATGGCATACAGAGTACTGGGTAGCTGGAGGAACAGGGTTGGAGAGCCCATGGCATACAGAGTACTGGGTAGATGCAGTAACAGGGTTGGAGAGCCCATGGCATACAGAGTACTGGGTAGCTGGAAGAACGGGGTTGGAGAGCCCATGGCATACAGAGTACTGGGTAGCTGGAGGAACAGGGTTGGAGAGCCCATGGCATACAGAGTACTGGGTAGCTGGAGGAACAGGGTTGGAGAGCCCATGGCATACAGAGTACTGGGTAGCTGGAGGAACAGGGTTGGAGAGCCCATGGCATACAGAGTACTGGGTAGCTACAGGAACAGGGTTGGAGAGCCCATGGCATACAGAGTACTGGGTAGCTGGAGGAACAGGGTTGGAGAGCCCATGGCATACAGAGTACTGGGTAGCTACAGGAACAGGGTTGGAGAGCCCATGGCATACAGAGTACTGGGTAGCTGGAGGAGCAGGGTTGGAGAGCCCATGGCATACAGAGTACTGGGTAGCTGGAGGAACAGGGTTGGAGAGCCCATGGCATACAGAGTACTGGGTAGCTGGAGGAACAGGGTTGGAGAGCCCATGGCATACAGAGTACTGGGTAGCTGGGGGAGCAGGGTTGGAGAGCCCATGGCATACAGAGTACTGGGTAGCTGGAGGAACAGGGTTGGAGAGCCCATGGCATACAGAGTACTGGGTAGCTGGAGGAACAGGGTTGGAGAGCCCATGGCATACAGAGTACTGGGTAGCTGCAGGAACAGGGTTGGAGAGCCCATGGCATACAGAGTACTGGGTAGCTGGAGGAGCAGGGTTGGAGAGCCCATGGCATACAGAGTACTGGGTAGCTACAGGAACAGGGTTGGAGAGCCCATGGCATACAGAGTACTGGGTAGCTACAGGAACAGGGTTGGAGAGCCCATGGCATACAGAGTACTGGGTAGCTGGAGGAACAGGGTTGGAGAGCCCATGGCATACAGAGTACTGGGTAGCTGGAGGAACAGGGTTGGAGAGCCCATGGCATACAGAGTTGTCCTCTGTAGCTCAGTTGGTAGATCATGGCGCTTGCAACGCCAGGGTTGTGGGTTCGTTTCCCACGGGGGGCCAGTATGAAAATGTATGCACTCACTAACTGTAAGTCGCTCTGGATAAGAGTGTCTGCTAAATGACTAAAATCTAAATGTATGTTTTGATTTCTAAGGCATTCTAAGGTTATCATTCACAACTAAAGTTACCAAATAACTCTAGATGTATCACTTTGATGCTCAACATAGCCACTTCATATGCGCACTGGCTCCAGAATGGGGAAAATATCCTTTCTGTTTTATTCAGCTAAGTTCAATTATATTCTTCTAACTATAAAGTCATAAAATAATGGCAGGGGACTTATAAGCATATATTGTCAAATACGTACATCTTCTGAATGTAGATGTTCCAAAGGCCTGCATCAGCAGCTTCTACGCGTGTCTAGGGTGAGGTGTTGATGTGAGCCATGACCAGCCTTTCAACGCACTTCATGGCTACAGATGCGAGTGCTACGGGTTGGTAGTCATTTAGGCAGGTTACCTTGGTGCTCTTGGGCACAGGGACTATGGTGGTCTGCTTGAAACATGTTGGTATTACAGACTCGGTCAGGGAGAGGTTGAAAATGTCAGTGAAGACACTTGCCAGCTGGTCCGCGCATGTTGTGGAAAATAACCACTATACTTTATTACAAATAAGGTCTTACAGAGTTTTTGTTGCATCAAGAAATGACTTTATTAAAGTTTTCAACAAAGCCGATACCAGTCTGCAGAGTGGCACACCCCCTTACGGTCTCCCTCCATCTTATATAGTCCTCTTCGGTTTTTCCACTCTTTTATTGCTCCGCCCACTCCCTTTGTCTCTGAGAGCGGCTAAAGTCAACTTTCATTAAGTTCAGAGTACTACAATCAATCAATCCTTATCTTGCAAAAACACTCATGTTTAGTTTAAACTCTGTTCAACCCTGGCTCTTTTCATTGTGTTTGAAGACAAAAACAAACGGCCCAAGCCAGTTTCAGTCTTTGATATGATAAGACAGCCATGGATCTAAGTAAGAGCAAGCAATCTGACCCTAGGGCAGGTTCCCTCTCTACTCACCCACACAGTGAAATTAAATGACCCAATACAATTCCTGGCCCAGTAACAAACAATTCTAACTTTATGCTCTTGATGAACCCAGTTCTACCTCATAGTCCATTAAACTCTACAGTTCATTAATAATAATTCACCACACGCATACATGGGCTAGAGGGAGTTTCCACCAATTTCCTTCCAAATCCATGAAGGGAAGTGAACAAGTGGACACTTTGGGAGGAAGGAGAGATGCAGGGGACATGTTGTTCGCTGTATCATGGATCATGAACAATATAGGTGACATACCATACGTTCATGTCCTCCAGATTCATATGTTGATTAATAAGCGTTGTCCCCTCCCTCCCTCCCTCCCTCCCTCCCTCCCTTTCATCCCTCCCTCCCTCCCTCCCTCCCTCCCTTTCATCCCTCCCTCCTTCCCTCCCTCCCTCTCAGGTGATAAGAGCGCCCTGAAGTCCATCATGAAGAAGAAAGATGGCCGCCAGGGTTCTAACGGAACCAAGAAGAACCTACAGTTTGTAGGAGTCAACGGAGGGTTAGTCAGTGGTCTGCAGGATGTAGTTATTACAACAGGCGCTAGAGCAGTGGTATTCAAGGTCGGGGTTGCGACCCAGGTAATTGCAGTGGGGTCTCCAGAAATTCTGGATAAAAAAATGGGGCCCCCGCTGAAAAAGTTTGTATACCACTGGTCTAGAGACTGTGATTAGAACGTTTCAATGAAACTGCAAACAGTTAAACCATTTTCAATGTGGATCTCTGTAGTGAGTCTGTATCTGTAGCTATGTATCAACAGTATGTACGGGCAGCCCAAATCAATCAGTTAATCAATAGTATGTACGTGCAGCCCAAATCAATCAGTTAATCAATAGTATGTACGTGCAGCCCAAATCAATCAGTTAATCAATAGTATGTACGTGCATCCCAAATCAATCAGTTAATCAATAGTATGTACGTGCAGCCCAAATCAATCAGTTAATCAATAGTATGTACGTGCAGCCCAAATCAATCAGTTAATCAATAGTATGTACGGGCAGCCCAAATCAATCAGTTAATCAACAGTATGTACGGGCAGCCCAAATCAATCAGTTAATCAATAGTATGTACGGGCAGCCCAATTGCAGGAACAGATTTGATGTAGTATTATGCTGGCTGTGTTTTCTAGTTTAGTTCTGAAACTTAACTGACATGCAGTAGTTCTGTGAGATAGTGTTGACTTTGTCTTCCCCTGTTGGCGTTCTGTTGCAGGTACGAGACAACGTCGAGCGATGAATCCAGCTCAGAGGACAGCAGCTCCTCTGGAACAGGGGAGGAGGAGGAGGAGGAAGAGGAGGAGGAGAAGGTGTTCAGAGGAGGAGAGGAAGAGGAGGAGGAGAACACAGAAGGATTCCAGAACGAGGGAGCAGTGGAAGAGGGAAGGAGTGAAGAGGAAGGAGGAGGAGAAAAGCAAGAGATGAGAGAGAGGTGGGTTGAGTGAATTCAGGGGTGAAAGTAAGCCTGGACGGCGTCCCGGCAAAATAAATAGTGGGGGTACGCCGTAAAACATGAGGCTATCACAATAATTCATGTCAGCTCCATGAAAATTTGCAAATTGATTTGAAAACAGGTGGTATACCCACCAAATTGATTTGAAAACAGGTGGTATACCCACCAAATTGATTTGAAAACAGGTGGTATACCCACCAAATTGATTTGAAAACAGGTGGTATACCCACCAAATTGATTTGAAAACAGGTGGTATACCCACCAAATTGATTTGTGGTTCAACGAGAGCACTACCATTTTCCCAAGGCCGAGACCGTGATGCTACAAATGTAATGGACCTGATGACAATCGCCCAATTACATTACACTTTTAGTTTTTTTGGAACAGACGTCTCGTCATCAAACTGCACAGTGCACTGTTTGGATGCTGGAATGATTTTGTGAGTGGACAATCGTGTGGGGGTAGCCAACAGGAGCGCCTTTTGAAGTGATTGTTTGACAATTAGATGAAAACATCATGACTGGTTGTGTTTATGCCACATTAAAAGCTAATACATGATCACATTTATATGACAAATCTTTACTAGGTATCCTAGACCCACAGAGATCATACTACATTAATAGGGATTATATATGTCATTCTATGATAAGGCCCACAGAGATCATACTACATTAATAGGGATTCTATATGTCATTCTATGATAAGGCCCACAGAGATCATACTAAATGAAGCAAGAGCAAGCCTGCTTCTCTCCACGAAAATCTAAAGCTTTTGTAGCCTTTTAGCTTTCCTGGGATTTCACGACAAGAGGAATAGCGTCTGTATCCTGTAGCCTGTTGCTGGAGGAGAGAGGCTAGAGTTGTGTAGCCGAAGAAGCTAAATATTAGCTAGATATTAGGCCACTCATTAACTAAATATTAGGGCTATAAATATTTACCTGTCAAAGTGCAAGAAAAAGTCGTTAACAGATGATGAACTGGCAGATCTGTTGATTAGGTCTGATGAAATGGCAGATCTGTTGATTAGGTCTGATGAAATGGCAGATCTGTTGATTAGGTCTGATGAACTGGCAGATCTGTTGATTAGGTCTGATGAAATGGCAGATCTGTTGATTAGGTCTGATGAAATGGCAGATCTGTTGATTAGGTCTGATGAAATGGCAGATCTGTTGATTAGGTCTGATGAAATGGCAGATCTGTTGATTAGGTCTGATGAAATGGCAGATCTGTTGATTAGGTCTGATGAAATGGCAGATCTGTTGATTAGGTCTGATGAAATGGCAGATCTGTTGATTAGGTCTGATGAAATGGCAGATCTGTTGATTAGGTCTACGTTGTTAGACAATAACAGTGCAGTGACTAATCTATTATTGTTATAAAGTGACTACACAATTATTTTAATGCTTCATTACGAAATAACTGCATCAAATCAAATACAAGTTTATTTGTCACATGCGCCGGTGCAGACGTTACGAACCCTTCCCAATGATGGGTTATAATAATGAAATGGTAACACAAGGAATAAAATAAAACAGACAGGAATGGAGCTGTATACAGGGAGAACCATACAGCCTGACAACCATTTTGATTAATTATGGATCTATTCTCCACAGTTTACAAGGTCCAGCAAGGTACATTTGATTTAGAGATTCAGATTGAGTGTTTAATAGTCACATGCAATGTTCCCTCTAATTTTTTCCGGCACAGAGCAAATTTCAAGTCTGCTGAGTGCAAACTTAAACGTTGAGAAAATGCTGTGAAACATCCGGTGCGCGTTTACTGTGAACACTGAGGCTGTACCCACTTTAAGTTACAGTTTTAACAGTGGCCCAGTAGGCTACTGTGGCTATTTGATCATAATGTAGGCCTACCAGAGTGGCCTACCATCAAAAACTATGGAGAAAATGCATCCCATAACATTTTAACATGGAAATAGCTGTTCTATCGTTCAGCCTACAGTAGCAGCCAATGTGTGGTGTTCAATGTCGGCCTACATTCCATGAAACCTTTGATAAAAACATGCAGGGCTTGACATTAACCTGTTTATCCACTTGTCCTTCAGACAAGGAGGTGACTGGAAATGTTGTTCTGTTTGATGCAAGAAACCACTTTACAAAATAAAATGCATTATTATTCCCATACCATTATTACAGAGAATCAGACAAATTATGCTACCCTCTGCCTATTGGCTACTTAGCTTATTCAAGCCTGTCTCAAAATACAACACTGCCCCTTTAAGACCAAAAAAATAAGCTCTTTACCTGACTCGCTTTTCAATGATGTCTAGAAATGTACATGTTTTGTGCTCTTGTAGGAAGCAACCACTCCCCTATTGCTGACTACAAATGTGGCCGATCGATTTGATATTATGTAGCAAAATTTGAATTTTAGTTTTTTACATTGGATAAAAGTAGAGACTCGGAGCTAGAAAATGGTATATCATACACTACAGTTGAGGAACAATGGGAAAGTAATTCTGCTTTGAAAGTTGATAAACCTGTAACCCCACGTTTGAGAAAATGGCCATTGAATGTTTTGCTACCTACTGGAGAGCTCTTCTTTGTCTACACCCATTCAGCATCGTTCACACCCTCTTAAGCTTTATCCCCACCCATCTCTTTAAGGATTCACTTTAAGGCCATGTGCTAAACAGAGTGAGTAGTGTACTAAACAACCAAAGATTTCAAGACTAAAGGCTGGTTTATACTACGGGTGTGTTCGTAAATGTAATCTGGAGTGCCAGAGTGTGCTCAGAGTGCGCTCTGGGCGTTCGTAAACTCAGAGTGTTGTCAGATTGTCCGTTCGTGAATTCAGAGCGTTTCGGTCTCTGAGTGTTCAGAGCGCACACTGGATGCTCTGGCCGAGGAGTCGGGTTGATCCGAGCGTTCTGACCTAACAACAGCAGTCAAGCACCCAAGCTAACTGGCTAACGTTGGCTAGCTTGCTAGCTACTTCCAGACACAAATGAGAGAACAGCTCACTGACCATTTTACTCGCCCTAGCAGAGCTGGTTAGGCAGTTTTTATGTTATCCAGAGCGTTGGTGACTGCAACTGTGCTGCTGGCAACAATTTAATTATGCTTTTTTGCCAATGTTTACTGACACCAGCCATATTCAACGGGTGTTGAGCGTTTGTAAATTCATCAGTTATTCTGCATACTCAGACGAGAGTGCTCTGAAATCAGAGTAGATAGCCAGAGTAAATTTACCAGCTACGTCTATCGACAGTTGTCACAGTGACTTCATAAACATTCTATTGAAATGGTTACTTGTATAGTGGAGTCTTTTGTTTAGACATGTAGCTAGCTAGCTAAACAATGAACCATAAGCCCAACTCATATCGTTACTACCCTGCATTAATCTGCAGGTAGCTAACCAACCAGATTCAATGTTAGCTAGCTAACATTAGGCTATAACTAGCAATGCAAATGGCTCTGAGTTACGAATAATATAACTACACAGATCATACACGTAATGTTAGCTAGCGAGCCAGCCTGCTAACGTTAGCTAGCTACAGTACACTATAACTTGAAATTAAAATGACTTTCTGACAAAATTAGAAATGTGTAATATCTGAAAATGTAGCTAGCTAGACTCTCTTACCCGTATACATGGATGGACGCTTTTCCCTCTCTGTCACGGATGCCATGGTTGCCCTTAGTTTGAAGATGTAATCCAGAGACAGGTGTTTTATACAACAGCCTTCTGTGTGTTCTCTTTTCGACTCCATCTGCATATTTGCAATCAAACGGCAGAATTTTCTCCATCTCCTTAGCTATCATACTCTAATTCCACTGATTTCAAAACTCGGTCCTACAGAAAGTGGAGAGCAACACTTATGCAGTTCTACTACGTGAGATCTTTCAAAAAAGCTGCGTTAGAAAGGATTACCTACACATACTGAGCAGCTCATGTTATAGACAGAAGTGTGCTACATGGCAGACCAATCCGAACTCATCTCTCGGCATACAGATGACGGATCACCACCTCAAGCTGAACCTCGGCAAGACAGAGCTGCTCTTCCTCCCGGGGAAGGACTGCCCGTTCCATGATCTCGCCATCACGGTTGACAACTCCGTTGTGTCCTCCTCCCAGAGTGCAAAAAGCCTTGGCGTGACCCTGGACAACACCCTGTCGTTCTCCGCTAACATCAAGGCGGTGACCTGATCCTGTAGGTTCATGCTCTACAACATTCGGAGAGTACGACCCTGCCTTACACAGGAAGCGGCACAGGTCCTAATCCAGGCACTTGTCATCTCCCGTCTGGATTACTGCAATTCGCTGTTGGCTGGGCTCCCTGCCTATGCCATTAAACCCTACAACTCATCCAGAATGCCGCAGCCCGTCTGGTGTTCAACCTTCCCAAGTTCTCTCACGTCACCCCGCTCCTCCGCACACTCCACTGGTTTCCAGTTGAAGCTCGCATCTGCTACAAGACCATGGTGCTTGCCTACGGAGCTGCAAGGGTAACGGCACCTCCGTACCTTCAGGCTCTGATCAGTCCCTACACCCAAACAAGGGCATTGCGTTCATCCACCTCTGGCCTGCTGGCCCCCCTACCTCTGCGGAAGCACAGTTCCCGCTCAGCCCAGTCAAAACTGTTCGCTGCTCTGGCACCCCAATAGTGGAACAAGCTCCCTCACGACGCCAGGACAGCGGAGTCACTCACCATCTTCCGGAGACATTTGAAACCCCACCTCTTTAAGGAATACCTGGGATAGGATAAAGTAATCCTTCTACCCCGTCCCCTTACCCCCCAAAAAAAAACATATTGTAAAGTGGTTATCCCACTGGCTATAAGGTGAATGCACCAACTTGTAAGTCGCTCTGGATAAGAGCGTCTGCTTAATGACGTAAATGTAAATGTAAACAGATAGTCCAGCCCTCCACATGGACTGTTGACTGTTCGGTAGCAACTCCTCCAACACCCGATTTCATCCATTCACTTTTTCCGCATTGAGGAACAATCTTCTTTCGACTCCAAAATTCCATTGAACTTTTCTCGGTTATTTTCAGACTGCAAAGTAACCCTTAAATTATTGTGAAGGTAACTTTTTTCACAAGCTGTGGTACTTGCGCAATTGTGTGAAGCCATGCTTGTTGTTGTGTTAAAACAGAGTTTTTTGGTGCTTTTGAGAAAACTAGGTAAAATCATGACGTCAGTGATCTTCAGGTCGGAAAGTCGGAGCTGTAGAAAGATTCCGACTTTGAATTCCTAGTTGGATGACCGTTCAAAACGATCTTCCCAGTCGGAGCTAGTTTTTTTCCCAGAGTTCCCAGGTTTCTTGAACGGTCAGAGATTTCAGAGTTCCCAGGTTTCTTGAACGGTCGGAGATTTCAGAGTTGCCCGTTGTTGTTTTCTACCACAGTTGTTGTTGTTGTTGCGCGTTAGCTCCCTACGCTATCACTACAAGCGCTATTTGATTCACCAGATACTCTACACGCCCACGTTCTGGATACGCCAAGCACAGAGGGACTGATCAAACAGCCAATGGAAAGGTAAAAGTGAAATGCTCAGCGAGGAGAATACGAGAGAGAGGGGTTGTATACCAAGGTTACACATAGTCGAATTCAATACGTAAATTCCAAAATACTGACATTTAATCAATTACTAATTACATGACCCTCCTCTGGACTAAATAAAACAATACCAAACCCTCCCCCTGACTGAAATTGAAAAAAGCTTAACCCCCCACCCCCCATTTTCCTCCAGGTAACAATTGCATTAATTTTGACCGGTCCCTAAACGTAACTCTATGATAAGGCCCACAGAGATCATACTACATTAATAGGGATTCTATATGTCATTCTATGATAAGGCCCACAGAGATCATACTACATTAATAGGGATTCTATATGTCATTCTATGATAAGGCCCACAGAGATCATACTACATTAATAGGGATTCTATATGTCATTCTATGATAAGGCCCACAGAGATCATACTACATTAATAGGGATTCTATATGTCATTCTATGATAAGGCCCACAGAGATCATACTACATTAATAGGGATTCTATATGTCATTCTATGATAAGGCCTACAGAGATCATACTACATTAATAGGGATTCTATATGTCATTCTATGATAAGGCCCACAGAGATCATACTACATTAATAGGGATTCTATATGTCATTCTATGATAAGGCCCACAGAGATCATACTACATTAATAGGGATTCTATATGTCATTCTATGATAAGGCCTACAGAGATCATACTACATTAATAGGGATTCTATATGTCATTCTATGATAAGGCCCACAGAGATCATACTACATTAATAGGGATTCTATATGTCATTCTATGATAAGGCCCACAGAGATCATACTACATTAATAGGGATTCTATATGTCATTCTATGATAAGGCCCACAGAGATCATACTACATTAATAGGGATTCTATATGTCATTCTATGATAAGGCCCACAGAGATCATACTACATTAATAGGGATTCTATATGTCATTCTATGATAAGGCCTACAGAGATCATACTACATTAATAGGGATTCTATATGTCATTCTATGATAAGGCCCACAGAGATCATACTACATTAATAGGGATTCTATATGTCATTCTATGATAAGGCCTACAGAGATCATACTACATTAATAGGGATTCTATATGTCATTCTATGATAAGGCCCACAGAGATCATACTACATTAATAGGGATTCTATATGTCATTCTATGATAAGGCCTACAGAGATCATACTACATTAATAGGGATTCTATATGTCATTCTATGATAAGGCCCACAGAGATCATACTACATTAATAGGGATTCTATATGTCATTCTATGATAAGGCCCACAGAGATCATACTACATTAATAGGGATTCTATATGTCATTCTATGATAAGGCCCACAGAGATCATACTACATTAATAGGGATTCTATATGTCATTCTATGATAAGGCCCACAGAGATCATACTACATTAATAGGGATTCTATATGTCATTCTATGATAAGGCCCACAGAGATCATACTACATTAATAGGGATTCTATATGTCATTCTATGATAAGGCCCACAGAGATCATACTACATTAATAGGGATTCTATATGTCATTCTATGATAAGGCCCACAGAGATCATACTACATTAATAGGGATTCTATATGTCATTCTATGATAAGGCCCACAGAGATCATACTACATTAATAGGGATTCTATGTGTCATTCTATGATAAGGCCCACAGAGATCATACTACATTAATAGGGATTCTATATGTCATTCTATGATAAGGCCCACAGAGATCATACTACATTAATAGGGATTCTATATGTCATTCTATGATAAGGCCCACAGAGATCATACTACATTAATAGGGATTCTATATGTCATTCTATGATAAGGCCCACAGAGATCATACTACATTAATAGGGATTCTATGTGTCATTCTATGATAAGGCCCACAGAGATCATACTACATTAATAGGGATTCTATATGTCATTCTATGATAAGGCCCACAGAGATCATACTACATTAATAGGGATTCTATATGTCATTCTATGATAAGGCCCACAGAGATCATACTACATTAATAGGGATTCTATATGTCATTCTATGATAAGGCCCACAGAGATCATACTACATTAATAGGGATTCTATATGTCATTCTATGATAAGGCCCACAGAGATCATACTACATTAATAGGGATTCTATATGTCATTCTATGATAAGGCCCACAGAGATCATACTACATTAATAGGGATTCTATATGTCATTCTATGATAAGGCCCACAGAGATCATACTACATTAATAGGGATTCTATATGTCATTCTATGATAAGGCCCACAGAGATCATACTACATTAATAGGGATTCTATATGTCATTCTATGATAAGGCCCACAGAGATCATACTACATTAATAGGGATTCTATATGTCATTCTATGATAAGGCCCACAGAGATCATACTACATTAATAGGGATTCTATATGTCATTCTATGATAAGGCCCACAGAGATCATACTACATTAATAGGGATTCTATATGTCATTCTATGATAAGGCCCACAGAGATCATACTACATTAATAGGGATTCTATATGTCATTCTATGATAAGGCCCACAGAGATCATATTACATTAATAGGGATTCTATATGTCATTCTATGATAAGGCCCACAGAGATCATACTACATTAATAGGGATTCTATATGTCATTCTATGATAAGGCCCACAGAGATCATACTACATTAATAGGGATTCTATATGTCATTCTATGATAAGGCCCACAGAGATCATACTACATTAATAGGGATTCTATATGTCATTCTATGATAAGGCCCACAGAGATCATACTACATTAATAGGGATTCTATATGTCATTCTATGATAAGGCCCACATAGATCATACTACATTAATAGGGATTCTATATGTCATTCTATGATAAGGGTGATTAGACCATAATATAGTAAGTCCCATACCAGTAAGAACCAAAATCTACTTTAACCCCTAGAATTGGAAAATAAAGAAATGGTAAATGTCCAATGTTTGAATTAAACCTGAGCCCTGTCTGTTTGTCTCTCCAGGTATGAGTTAAGTGAGAAGATGTTGGCTGCCTGTAACGTGTTGAAGAACCACCTGAATGATGGCAAGGCCTTAACCAGTAAAGATGTGGTGCGCAACAGTTCTGAACAACACACTCACTCACTCACTCACACACTCACACACACACACTCACACCCGGCAGAGTGCTAGTAGAGGATGCTGACCAGTGTCCTGCTATATGCTTGCTGGAGCTGAAGAACAAATTAACCATCACTAACATTTATTTAGGAGATTTGACTCACTGTAAAGCACTCCTATTCACATCACAGTAGCAGTGATGAGAGATGGCCACTGTCCTAGTAGGGTTATAATGTCTGTCCATGTCTCTCTGTCCCGGTCCTATAGAGAGCCTGTGTGAACACAGTTCAGAACGAGTGGTTCTGTGTGTCCAGTCAGAAGACGGCGGTGCCCGGCATGGTGGAGGACTATTTAACAGCGTTCCGTGACATCTCGCCGGCCATGCTGCGTCACGTTGTCAATATGGCGGACGGTAACGGAAACACGGCGCTCCACTACAGCGTGTCACACTCCAACTTCCACATCGTCAAGACGCTGCTCAACGCAAGTGAGGGAAACATTTGTTTACAAGTCTGTCTGGTGTAACGTCTGCCAGTCTCTTTATCCTCCTGTCTGTCTGGTGTAACGTCTGCCAGTCTCTTATCTCATATCCCTAAGTCCTTCCATCTGCACAGTAAAAAGCTCACCCATGTTCCTCCAGCCCCTCTGCTGTCTAATCCCCCCTGGTCCACAGTAGTACCCACTAAGAGGCAACAAAAGAAAAACCCACACCAAACTTAAAGACAGGAAGCAAACTTAAAAGGTGGAGCAAAACAAAAGGACCATTTTTCTAGACCTCAAACAGGAAGCGACAACTAACGGTGTTGACCCTCCACATCTATCAAGACAACTGGAGAACTGGGCCAGCCACTCTTAAATATCACCTGGGCCAGCACAGGTGAAACACCTTCACACTAACGAGATGGCAAACAGGATTTGTGTAACACATACTGACTAACGAGGTGACACCAACCGGTGTGCCCTATGTGCTAACGAGCTATACGTGCTAAAGTCCAACCTCAAAACATAAGTGGAAAAACCAAAGCCTGTAACACCTTCCCCCTTAAGACAACAAAATCCAGAAAATCACATTGTAGGATTTTTAATGAATTTATTTGCAAATTATGGTGGAAAATAAGTATTTGGTCAATAACAAAAGTTTCTCAATACTTTGTTAAATACCCTTTGTTGGCAATAACACAGGTCAAACGTTTTCTGTAAGTCTTCACAAGGTTTTCACACACTGTTGCTGGTATTTTGGCCCATTCCTCCATGCAGATCTCCTCTAGAGCAGTGATGTTTTGGGGCTGTCGCTGGGCAACACGGACTTTCAACTCCCTCCAAAGATTTTCTATGGGGTTGAGATCTGGAGACTGGCTAGGCCACTCCAGGACCTTGAAATGTTTCTTACGAAGCCACTCCATCGTTGGCCGGGCGGTGTGTTTGGGATCATTGTCATGCTGAAAGACCCAGCCACGTTTCATCTTCAATGCCCTTGCTGATGGAAGGAGGTTTTCACTCAAAATCTCACGATACATGGCCCCATTCATTCTTTCCTTTACACGGATCAGTCGTCCTGGTCCCTTTGCAGAAAAACTGCCCCAAAGCATGATGTTTCCACCCCCATGCTTCACAGTAGGTATGGTGTTCTATGGATGCAACTCAGCATTCTTTGTCCTCCAAACACGACGGAGTTGAGTTTTTACCAAAAAGTTATATTTTGGTTTCATCTGACCATATGACATTCTCCCAATCCTCTTCTGGATCATCCAAATGCACTCTAGCAAACTTCAGACGGGCCTGGACATGTACTGGCTTAAGCAGGGGGACACGTCTGGCACTGCAGGATTTGAGTCCCTGGCAGCGTAGTGTGTTACTGATGGTAGGCTTTGTTACTTTGGTCCCAGCTCTCTGCAGGTCATTCACTAGGTCCCCCCGTGTGGTTCTGGGATTTTTGCTCACCGTTCTTGTGATCATTTTGACCCCACGGGGTGAGATCTTGCGTGGAGCCCCAGATCGAGGGAGATTATCAGTGGTCTTGTATGTCTTCCATTTCCTAATAATTGCTCCCACAGTTGATTTCTTCAAACCAAGCTGCTTACCTATTGCAGATTCAGTCTTCCCAGCCTGGTGCAGGTCTACAATTTTGTTTCTGGTGTCCTTTGACAACTCTTTGGTCTTGGCCATAGTGGAGTTTGGAGTGTGACTGTTTGAGGTTGTGGACAGGTGTCTTTTATACTGATAACAAGTTCAAACAGGTGCCATTAATACAGGTAACGAGTGGAGGACAGAGGAGCCTCTTAAAGAAGAAGTTACAGGTCTGTGAGAGCCAGAAATCTTGCTTGTTTGTAGGTGACCAAATACTTATTTTCCACCATAATTTGCAAATAAATTCATAAAAAATCCTACAATGTGATTTTCTGGATTTTTTTTCTCAATTTGTCTGTCATAGTTGACGTGTACCTATGATGAAAATTACAGGCCTCTCTCATCTTTTTAAGTGGGAGAACTTGCACAATTGGTGGCTGACTAAATACTTTTTTTCCCCACTGTATATCCTATATTTTGTTGGACAAGTTTGCTCACCACCAACAGAAAACAACTTCCATCTCACAACTTGATTAACTTAAATGTGTCGCTACTTAAATGTGTCGCCTTCTCCAATATAAACGTGGTGTCTACTGCCTGTCAACAATTAAATATAAGACAAAACAGGTTTTTTTCTCCAAATGTTTCTAGTTGCATAAAACTCACAGGTTTTGAAAAACTCACATACGCCTCTATAACTCACATCCCCTTGGAACGAGCCCAACCAAAACAAAACTCATCTCCAATACGAAAAGACATGCAGTCAAAATAAACTGAGCCAGGGCAACACACCGGCTAAACGCAAAACACAAAACCTATTGACTGCACACCCTTGAAAGACAATCAGCAACCAAGTTGTCCTTACCACGGACATGTCTGATTTCCAGGGGAAACTCCTGCAATATCCGTAGTAACTGCGGAGCTTCTCTCTCTTTTCAGTGTTCACTCGATAGGCATGCTGTTGGATCGGGGCGAGTCAGGGTTCACTCGATAGGCATGCTGTTGGATCGGGGCGAGTCAGGGTTCACTCGATAGGCATGCTGTTGGATCGGGGCGAGTCAGGGTTCACTCGATAGGCATGCTGTTGGATCAGGGCAAGTCAGGGTTCACTCGATAGGCATGCTGTTGGATCGGGCGAGTCAGGGTTCACTCGATAGGCATGCTGTTGGATCGGGCGAGTCAGGGTTCACTCGATAGGCATGCTGTTGGATCGGGCGAGTCAGGGTTCACTCGATAGGCATGCTGTTGGATCGGGGCGAGTCAGGGTTCACTCGATAGGCATGCTGTTGGATCGGGGCGAGTCAGGGTTCACTCGATAGGCATGCTGTTGGATCGGGGCGAGTCAGGGTTCACTCGATAGGCATGCTGTTGGATCGGGGCAAGTCAGGGTTTGCACATCTGAGAATAAACCCTGATTTTCTAAAAACAATGTCGCCTTTTTCCTTTCGATCCTGAACACCATCCAGTTTGCTTCTATATGCCATATCTTTCAACCTATAACCTATATACCTATTATGGACACAGTATGCTTTACATTAGTTATCTTGTTGTTAGTTGTTATTAGTCCCATCCTTCAGCTCCATTCAACACCACCCATCTATCTCTGAACACCATCCAGTTTGGATTTCTATTTGCAATATATTTTTCAACTGTGCTGTGATGTTTCACAAAAGTTCTGAACCCTTCTATTCTCATAGATTCTACAGATTGTAAATTAAAGATAAACATTTTTGCTAAGAGTATTATTATATTATTAATCAATTGACTATGACTTTTTAAATTACCCAGCAGTGCTATTTGCAGGGTTAGTTCCAGGTAAATGTTGCAATCCTTCAGCCATTCCTGGACCTGTGACCAAAAACAAGCTACATATGGACAGTACCAAAACAAATGATCTAATGATTCTGTCTCTTCACGGCAAAATCTGCAGAGCTAGGAAGATTGTATCCCCCATATAAATAACATTCTATTGGTTGCAATAATTTTGTATAATAATTTAAATGGAAAAACTTGGAAGTTTTGAATCCAGCGTAGTTTTGTGGATCAGTTCATAAACCATGTGTCATGGAATCAGTACATCAAACATCTCTTCCCAACTATTTTGCAATCTATATGGGACGGCTGTCAATCCTTTGGTCCTTAAATGAAACTGGTATACTTTTTTATTCATCACAATTTTCTTTAGCCAGTTTTGGTCTTTAAGGCCGGCAGACAAGTTCCTTACTTTCTCCCCCTTCCACTTGCCTCTTCCATTTTTCCGGTAATGCTGCAATTAGTTGACTGTGTAATGTTGTTGTTTACTTCCAGACTGTAATGTTGTTGTTTACTTCCAGACTGTAATGTTGTTGTTTACTTCCAGACTCTGTAATGTTGTTGTTTACTTCCAGACTGTGTAATGTTGTTGTTTACTTCCAGACTGTGTAATGTTGTTGTTTACTTCCAGACTGTAATGTTGTTGTTTACTTCCAGACTCTGTAATGTTGTTGTTTACTTCCAGACTGTGTAATGTTGTTGTTTACTTCCAGACTGTGTAATGTTGTTGTTTACTTCCAGACTGTGTAATGTTGTTGTTTACTTCCAGACTGTAATGTTGTTGTTTACTTCCAGACTGTAATGTTGTTGTTTACTTCCAGACTGTAATGTTGTTGTTTACTTCCAGACTGTAATGTTGTTGTTTACTTCCAGACTGTAATGTTGTTGTTTACTTCCAGACTGTAATGTTGTTGTTTACTTCCAGACTGTAATGTTGTTGTTTACTTCCAGGCTGTAATGTTGTTGTTTACTTCCAGGCTGTAATGTTGTTGTTTACTTCCAGGCTGTAATGTTGTTGTTTACTTCCAGACTGTAATGTTGTTGTTTACTTCCAGACTGTAATGTTGTTGTTTACTTCCAGACTGTTGTTGTTTACTTCCAGATTGTAATGTTGTTGTTTACTTCCAGACTGTGTAATGTTGTTGTTTACTTCCAGACTGTAATGTTGTTGTTTACTTCCAGACTGTTGTTGTTTACTTCCAGGCTGTAATGTTGTTGTTTACTTCCAGACTGTAATGTTGTTGTTTACTTCCAGACTGTTGTTGTTTACTTCCAGACTGTAATGTTGTTGTTTACTTCCAGACTGTAATGTTGTTGTTTACTTCCAGACTGTAATGTTGTTGTTTACTTCCAGACTGTAATGTTGTTGTTTACTTCCAGACTGTAATGTTGTTGTTTACTTCCAGACTGTAATGTTGTTGTTTACTTCCAGGCTGTAATGTTGTTGTTTACTTCCAGACTGTGTAATGTTGTTGTTTACTTCCAGACTGTGTAATGTTGTTGTTTACTTCCAGACTGTAATGTTGTTGTTTACTTCCAGGCTGTAATGTTGTTGTTTACTTCCAGGCTGTAATGTTGTTTACTTCCAGGCTGTAATGTTGTTGTTTACTTCCAGACTGTAATGTTGTTGTTTACTTCCAGACTGTAATGTTGTTGTTTACTTCCAGGCTGTAATGTTGTTGTTTACTTCCAGACTGTTGTTGTTTACTTCCAGATTGTAATGTTGTTGTTTACTTCCAGACTGTGTAATGTTGTTGTTTACTTCCAGACTGTAATGTTGTTGTTTACTTCCAGACTGTTGTTGTTTACTTCCAGGCTGTAATGTTGTTGTTTACTTCCAGACTGTAATGTTGTTGTTTACTTCCAGACTGTAATGTTGTTGTTTACTTCCAGACTGTTGTTGTTTACTTCCAGACTGTAATGTTGTTGTTTACTTCCAGACTGTAATGTTGTTGTTTACTTCCAGATTGTAATGTTGTTGTTTACTTCCAGACTGTAATGTTGTTGTTTACTTTCAGACTTTAATGTTGTTGTTTACTTCCAGACTGTAATGTTGTTGTTTACTTCCAGACTGTAATGTTGTTGTTTACTTCCAGACTGTAATGTTGTTGTTTACTTCCAGACTGTAATGTTGTTGTTTACTTCCAGACTGTGTAATGTTGTTGTTTACTTCCAGACTGTAATGTTGTTGTTTACTTCCAGACTGTAATGTTGTTGTTTACTTCCAGACTGTAATGTTGTTGTTTACTTCCAGACTGTAATGTTGTTGTTTACTTCCAGACTGTAATGTTGTTGTTTACTTCCAGACTGTAATGTTGTTGTTTACTTCCAGACTGTGTAATGTTGTTGTTTACTTCCAGACTGTAATGTTGTTGTTTACTTCCAGACTGTGTAATGTTGTTGTTTACTTCCAGACTGTAATGTTGTTTACTTCCAGACTGTAATGTTGTTGTTTACTTCCAGACTCTGTAATGTTATTGTTTACTTCCAGACTCTGTAATGTTGTTGTTTACTTCCAGGCTGTAATGTTGTTGTTTACTTCCAGGCTGTAATGTTGTTGTTTACTTCCAGGCTGTGTAATGTTGTTGTTTACTTCCAGACTGTTGTTGTTTACTTCCAGGCTGTAATGTTGTTGTTTACTTCCAGACTGTGTAATGTTGTTGTTTACTTCCAGACTGTAATGTTGTTGTTTACTTCCAGACTGTAATGTTGTTGTTTACTTCCAGACTGTAATGTTGTTGTTTACTTCCAGACTGTAATGTTGTTGTTTACTTCCAGACTCTGTAATGTTGTTGTATATTTCCAGACTGTGTAATGTTGTTGTTTACTTCCAGGCTGTAATGTTGTTGTTTACTTCCAGGCTGTAATGTTGTTGTTTACTTCCAGGCTGTGTAATGTTGTTGTTTACTTCCAGACTGTTGTTGTTTACTTCCAGGCTGTAATGTTGTTGTTTACTTCCAGACTGTAATGTTGTTGTTTACTTCCAGATTGTAATGTTGTTGTTTACTTCCAGACTGTAATGTTGTTGTTTACTTCCAGACTGTAATGTTGTTGTTTACTTCCAGACTGTAATGTTGTTGTTTACTTCCAGACTGTAATGTTGTTGTTTACTTCCAGACTGTAATGTTGTTGTTTACTTCCAGACTGTAATGTTGTTGTTTACTTCCAGACTGTGTAATGTTGTTGTTTACTTCCAGGCTGTAATGTTGTTGTTTACTTCCAGACTGTAATGTTGTTGTTTACTTCCAGGCTGTAATGTTGTTGTTTACTTCCAGGCTGTAATGTTGTTGTTTACTTCCAGACTGTAATGTTGTTGTTTACTTCCAGACTGTAATGTTGTTGTTTACTTACAGACTGTGTAATGTTGTTGTTTACTTCCAGACTGTAATGTTGTTGTTTACTTCCAGACTGTAATGTTGTTGTTTACTTCCAGACTGTAATGTTGTTGTTTACTTCCAGACTGTGTAATGTTGTTGTTTACTTCCAGACTGTAATGTTGTTGTTTACTTCCAGACTGTAATGTTGTTGTTTATTTCCAGACTGTAATGTTTTTGTTTACTTCCAGACTGTAATGTTGTTGTTTACTTCCAGACTGTGTAATGTTGTTGTTTACTTCCAGACTGTAATGTTGTTGTTTACTTCCAGACTGTGTAATGTTGTTGTTTACTTCCAGACTGTAATGTTGTTGTTTACTTCCAGACTGTAATGTTGTTTTTTACTTCCAGACTGTAATGTTGTTGTTTACTTCCAGACTGTGTAATGTTGTTGTTTACTTCCAGACTGTAATGTTGTTGT